>NW_021821258.1:0-88914 GCF_901001135.1 Rhinatrema bivittatum
CCATCCCCCCACCCAGGGGACCGTGCAGAGGGAGCCGGGGCTGGAAATCCTGCTCTGGAGAAGGGCAGGAGAATGGCTGCAGGGCTTTCTGCTCAGCAGTAGAGGGGGGGGCAGGGATGCAGCCTGGGACTGATCCATCCCCCACCCCAGGGACCGTGCAGAGGGAGCCGGGGCTGGAAATCCTGCTCTGGAGAAGGGCAGGAGAATGGCTGCAGGGCTTTCCTCAGCAGGTAGGAGGGGGGCAGGGGATGCAGCCTGGGACTGATCCCATCCCCACCCCAGGGACCGTGCAGGGAGGGGCCAGGCTGGAATCCTGCTCTGGAGAAGGGGCAGGAGAATGGCTGCAGGGCTTTCTGCTCAGCAGGTAGGAGGGGGGCAGGGATGCCTTCCAGCCTCTGATATAAAATGAAGGAAATGAGCCTGGCACTGCTCCTATCCTTTCCACGCGCTGAATCCAATCCTTGGGTTATAGAAAAAAGTTGCGCACTTTAATCCCTGCGCTTCCCTCAGGCTCTTCTTCCTGCTTCTCCTCCCCTCACAGAACAGCTCAAGCAAAGTAGCCGAGTGTTAACAGTTAAGCCTTGATGAGGAAGATCAGGAGACGCGTTTGCTTTCAGCTCGGGGATCACGGTGGCCAGACGGTGGACTTTGTGCCACAGCTCTGCCAGTTGAGTAATTGTAATTGCAGTCGTAAAAGAAAAAAAAAAAAAAGATTATCAGAGGGGGGATTCTACCTGGGCGCATCCATTGTGACGGTTGAACGGCAGCCAAACATGAAAAGCTCCCCTTCTCTCTTTGATCTCATTGCTGTACAAGTTTATGCATGCAGTGATTGATAAACATCAAACAGGCCCATACAGTTACAGTACATTCGCGGAGGCACCGTTAACCTGCGATTGGACACGCGTTTTTGACGCGCTAGCTTTATCCCGTATTAAGTAAGGGGTAATAGTGTGCCGAAAACACGCATCCAACCCTCCCGAACCTAATAGCACCCGCAACATGTTGGTGGCCCTATTAGTCATTCCCGCGCGATACAGAAAATAAAATGTGCAGCCAAGCCGCCACATTTTACTTAAGAATTAGCGCCTATCAAAGGTAGGCGTTAATTTCTGCCGACGGGAAGTGCACAGAAAAGCAGTAAAAACTGCTTTTCTGTGCACCCTCCAGCTTAATATCATGCCAATATTAAGTCGGAGGTCCAGAAGGGTAAAAAGAAAAAAATTTGAAATACGCTCAATTTTGCCGGCGTCCGGTTTCCGAACCCGTGGCTGTCAGTGGGCTTGACAACCGACGCAGGCAAAATTGAGCATCGGCTGTCAAACCCGCTGACAGCCGCCGCTTCCATCAAAAAGAGGCGCTAGGGACGTGCTATTGTCCCTAGCACTTCTTTTACTACCGGCCCTAATTTAAATAAATTAAATTACTGTATCGCACGCACAGGAGAAGCGACGCTCGCCCGCTCTCCCTCAATTGTACTGTATCGGCCCGAAAGTGATTGTTCTGGCGGAGGTTGCCTTGCATTCACTTTCGGGCCGATGTAATCTTGGGCGCCCGGGTCAGCGCGTCTGTTTGCACGCAGTCGGACGCGCTAGACTCGCACCCCATGCACCACGGGAATTAGGGCGTCCAGAACGCGCGTCCGGTTGGGTTTGCATAGCTAATGGCGCTCAGCACATGCAATTTCCACGTAAGTGAGGCTGTTAGCTATTACCCCACAGCGCCAAAAAAACCCAATTGCCATGCGGCCAGGAGCCAGGCGTTAAAGCACGCTGCGCTCAAAGGCTCATGAAAAAATACCAAAAAAACCCCCTCCTGCTTTCTGAGATTCCTCCTCTTAGCGATACTACAGTAGGAGGATCCGCAGACAGCCTCGTCCCCAGGTTCTGGCCCGATTTTGAAGGCATGAATACATTTAATATTAAGGGTCGTGCACTCCCTTCGGTTGCTGCCACTTGGACCATTCACCGTCACATGTCCGTGAAAGGTGCGGTCCCTTTTCAGAAGGCTGTTCTTCAAGGCAGAGCCCTAGGGACACCCAAACATCCATTGCATGGCCCTATTAGCACAGCACTTCCTTTGCCTGTTGCATGGAGCACCCAGGAGAGGTCCGTTCAAAAAAAACCAAAACGGGCATCCAGTTTGCAGGCACTTTTTTTATGCAAAGGATATCGCATCAGCCTGTTTGAAGGGAGGGTTTCCTGTTGCCTTTGCATCTTGCACAATCCTGTCAGCAACGCACATTCCCAATGCTAACATCTCCCAATCACAAAACTTAAAATAATATATTTTTTTTTTTACCTTTGCTTGTCTGTGCATTTTATTTTATTTCTTTTTTTTGTAATGGAGTTGGTCCTGTTCTTTTTTTTTTCTTCTTCTTCTTTTATAAGGAAGACAACAACAAGATACACAATCCAATCTCATTTCGCTACTAGTATACAACAATTTAGTATGAGAAATATCACCTCTATAACAATATATTTCTTTCATAAGATATCCCCTATAGATCAGTGGTCCCCAAACCTGTCCTGGGGCCCCACCAACCAGTCGGCTGGATAGCCCAGAACAAAACCCGATTGGTTGCTTCCCCAGTCTGGTAGCTAATATCTTGGCTCGGAGTTTTAGATCAATATTTATCAGTGATATAGGGCGACAGCCACAAAGTGTGTGGGATCTCTCCCCACTCTTAACCAAGATAGTAATGCCAGCCAAATTTAGATTCAAGAGATAGCGGACCCTCCGAACTCAAGGCATTAAACATCTCAAGTAAGGGGGGGGGGGAATTACTACCACCTGGAACACTTTATAGAACTTAAGCCGTGAACCCGGGCCCTGAATCGTCTGAAAAATCTCGCTGTGGCTGATCTCAGCATTCAGGACCTCTCGCGCTTTGTCTGGGAGAGACGGTAATCCCACCCCCTGCAGGGTAATCCGTCAATATCTTGGGTTTCCACATTATCGTCAGTATGCATGTAATTCCGCATAGAAATTTAGTAAACGAGAACACGTTTCACCGACTTCATATAAAATTGTCCCCCATGGAATCCCTGATCCTGGGCAACATAAGACCAAGCCGCCCTCTCGTTTAGCTCTCGAGCAAGCATGCGTCCAGCCTTATTGCCCAATTCGAAGTGTTGCTGTCGCAGCAGGTCAAGGTGGAGTGCTTACCTTTGCCAAATCTGAAGCTTGAAGCTCTCTCCTTGTGGCCTCCTTAGGCCTAAGGAACGTTTATGGCTGAGAGCTAGATTTGCGCTAAGCCGTAGGAGATGTAATTGTTTGGCCCTTCTTTCTCTTTTAAGGAAACTAACTCTTGGAAATTAATTTCCCTCTAACGACCGCCTTTAAGCAGTCCCAGATTGTACCTGGAGAAATCCCCTCTCTTCAATTGAGATCTAAATATTCCTGAATGTCACCCATCAGGGATTCCACAAAGGCCTTGTCATTTAATAGGCTATCGTTTAGTTGCCAATAATGTTTACCTGCATCCCTGGTAAGGAGCCAGACCTCTAACCAAATTGGGGCGTGGTCTGACCAGGTTTGATCAACTAGAGCCTTGTCGACTGAAAACGAATCTATACGAGAATATGACTTGTGGCATGAGAGAAGAACATATAGTTGCGCTGTGTTGGATACCGCAGCCGCCAAATATCAACCAAACCCCGTGCTGCAAACAAGTATTTTTTAAGGCCTGTCTGTGAGACCTCAGCCAGCCCCCATTAGAGCTGTGTTGTCTAAATAAGGGTACCTGGTTATGTTAAAGTCACCCCGACAATAACTTATCCCTCAGCCCACGTCTCTAACAAGGAAAAGACGTGGAGAAAGAATGATTTCTGGTCAATGTTAAATGCTATCAAGTTGACTTAGGGAATGGCCTCTGCTATTAATTGCATCAGTAGCATGGGATCATCTTAGTGTTTGGGTACTTGCCAGGTTCTTGTGGCCTGGTTTGGTCTCTGTTGGAAACAGGATGCCTTAGTCTGACCCAGCATGGCAATTTCTTATGTGCTTATGTTCTTAACATTTGGACCATATAGTGTGAGAAGTGTGAACAATGAAGTACCCACCAGAACTTTAAGGTCTATATATCTGCCCTCGGCATCTCGTTTAACGTCTTTTACATCTATTACTATAGAGTGAGCGAACAGGATCTCCACCCCCACAGTACTTCCTATTAACAGAAGCCGAGGCTAGGTATTGCTGAGGAAAAAAAATCTATCCCACAGCAAACGCTCTGCACGCTTTAGCAGACGTGTCTCCTGACAGAAGATAACGTTCGCCCGCCCATTTCTCGCCTCCTGAAATAATAACTTCCTCTTAGTTGGGGTGTTGAGTCCCTTGGCGTTAATAGAGATTATGCGTAACCCTTCCATCTTGCTTTCTGTTTAACAACTTAAATATATCCCCCTGCGCCACTCTGCACTTGTGTACATGCTATCCAAGTTATTGTAACGTGCTACATCAAATACAAGATCCTGTGCCCACCTTCCCCTCCCGTTATTTTCCAGAGCCGGATCTACACCCCATTCACGTGGATCCCCTTCTGGGGGGGGGGTGAAATCATCTCTACTCCCGGCCACTCTGACCCACACCCACCCGGCCCTCCCCTAAGTGCATCCTGTAACAAATAACAACACAGTAAGTCCTCCTGCAGATCTTGTCTTCCCATGACACACAAAACGGAAAAGGATAGCCAGTTCATGCAGAATGGTTACCGAGCTGCTGTGATCCGCTTGAGTGGCGACGTAGCCGCCTGCCTCCTTTCTCCACACGTTACCGTCGAGGGGTACCACAGCGAGGTCGAGCATGATCACCAGATGTCAAAGAACCATCTGATGTCGAGCCTGCTGCTTGCACAAATTTCTACCGCTTCCTCGACTTGTGGAAATCCCAGAGGTCGCTCCTGCTATGGTGAAGCTCAGTCCAAAAGGGAAAAGCCATCTGCACTTGACATTGTTATTACGAAGGGCGGTAATTTATTTATTTATTTTGAACTTTTATATACATATCACATCGGTTTACAATGAAATGGATATTGCATAAAAGCATAATCCAGGACGATAAATACATGGGGTTAAGTATAAACAGATAATATGGCATTCAAGTATAGAACAAACATGAATTTAAATTGAAAAATAACTAACAAATAATCAATTAAACTAAAGAGCAGACATTGAAATGCAACCAAAATCGAAATGAAAATGCTATCAGCTTTAGAGAAAAGCTTGTAGTTACTGCATCTCTTGAGTTCCCTTCTCTTGTGCATAGTGGAAAGTGCCAGATCTTGGCAAATTTCCACTTTATGGCCCTGCCACATAATCAATCCAGATCTTCGTGCCGACCTGGCTATTTCTTCTTTTTGCGAAAAACTACTATGCCCTGAGCCTGTTGTTGCGGGGCTGCTCCCAGTGCCCTGTGGGCCCTTTCCAGCTTCACCTGCTGCTGTATCAAGGGGGGCTGATTCCGAGCTCAGGATACTTTTAAAAAAAAGGCTGCTGCCTACCTCCTTGGTTTTTTGTTGAGTCGTGAAGTAGCCCCGCCTTCGAGCCACACCTGGCCATTCTGCTTTTTGGGATATCTACAACGCATAGGCCTGAGAGAGATTGGCCTGCGCTGCCTCCATTGTATGCAGATCTATCTCCTGCATATCCATGTGTGGGTTTCCTGCCATCCTGACCGGCCGTGAGTGTGCCAAGGACCGGGTGGGGAGCCACTGGCTTCGCGCTGAAAGCAGCGGGGGTGAGAGCCGGGGAAGTGAGAATTCAAGCGCTGCTTCTCCCGCTGGTGCTCCACCCGGCCTCGGGTACAAACTCTGGGCCTGATTTGCTGCAGCTTTTCTCCCATTCTCTGTCCGTGGAGGTGAAACGTAGCTACCCGGGCCCTTAGCCCGTGAGGTCTCTGGGGACAGGGAGCTCCCAACTCTACCAGCAATGCAACTGGTATGTAGCTCAGGATTGGAAAGGTGGGTAACATAAGAACATAAGAAATTGCCATGCTGGGTCAGACCAAGGGTCCATCAAGCCCAGCATCCTTTTTCCAACAGAGGCCAAAACCAGGCCACAAGATCCTGGCAATTATCCAAACACTAAGAAGATCCCATGCTCCTGATGCAATTAATAGCAGTGGCTATTCCCTAAGTAAACTTGATTAATAGCCATTAATGGACTTCTCACTTCTCCTCCAAGAACTTATCCAAACCTTTTTTGAACCCAGCCACACTAACTGCACTAACCACATCCTCTGGAAACAAATTCCAGAGCTTTGTTGTGCGTTGAGTGAAAAATAATTTTCTCCGATTAGTCTTAAATGTGCTACTTGCTAACTTCATGGAATGCCCCCAGTCCTTCTATTATTCGAAAGTGTAAATAATCGAGTCACATCTACTCGTTCAAGACCTCCAATCCACATCCACCCATAAGAAAATGAATGCGTAAAAGTCAAGTTACTACGTAACTCAACAAACATGGGGGCAGCGAAAACCGCTAGAAACGGGAGATGAACTACTGCCCAGGACACAAAACCTCTTACTGCTCTGTTAAGGTTTAGCACAGCAGATCTCCTGTTAAAAAAAAATGCCAGATGTTCCCAATATTTTGGATAGTGCTGAGTTAAATAATATTAACAGTCGCTGATTTATCCGGGCAGTGACATTTGATTTTCTGTGTCTCTGGTGACACAGTGAGACTTGTAAATCTTGGGGTCTATAGAGGAAACAGATCTCATGCATGCTGAGCCCCTCCTCGTGTCTCTGAGTGTTTCTGGTTTGTGTTTCAGGTGCCGGTGACGTTTGAGGACATCGCTGTCTATTTCTCCCAGGAGGAGTGGGGGTATTTAGATGAAGGCCAGAAGCAGCTTTACAGGGAGGTGATGAAGGAGAATTACGAGACCCTGAGCTCCCTGGGTAAGGACTGCATGATTTTCATTTTTAGCAGGCACAGGGCCTGATTTACTGAGGGTCGTTTGTGACTTTATCCTGACTGCAGATCCAAGATTAGTTGTTTGCATCTCTTACAGGAGGTCTGAGCGTCCTCTATACCTGCAGCATACTGAGTTTGGCCCTGCACATTCACACCTGGGAGGCTGCAGCTTCTCCGCACTTTCTAGTTGTCTAAGACGTGGACTCCTTTGGACACAGTGATGGCCTGGAACTTGGGCTCCTGTGACCAGCAGGCCTGGTGCTGGTTAGGTTGCCGCTCAGCTCCATCCCTCTCCTAGCTCTCTCAGCTGTGGTCTCCTGAGGACAAGCTTTCTCTTCTCTTTGCTTCCTACGGCCCCATCCTTATAGCTTCTGTTAAGCGCCAAACATGCTTAAGGCGCTTCTCCACGGACATGAGGATACCAGACCAAAATCTGTAGAAACAAATATCAATTTATTTTATTGTCTATCAGTAAGCAATACAGGTACCCTTGGGAGGTACAGAGTCGCAGCAGTTCTCTGGCGAAATGCTCAGGAGAAGCACTACCCTCTGTCTCAGTTTGTACATTAGCTACCTCTTCTTTTTATAGATGAAATAATCAATCTGAAGAAAACAAGTCCCTGAATTGCATGAACCTATGGGAGTATCACGTACACAGTTTCTCATGTCAAAAAGAGGCAAATTAGACTTATGTTAGCCTGATCCCCCTTCCCAAATTGGGGCCTAATTGCCTGGTGGTCACATTAATCTTTCATTAGTCCTTTGTCCTGTCATTTTTTTCACCCTCAGGGAGATCTACATGGCTTAGGCTGGTGCCAGTGTAGTTGAGATTTTAGCTGAGATTCTGACCCTTCGGCTTTTTTGTGACCCTCTGACCTTCCATCACAAGTTTTAGGCAGCTCCGGCTGCTGTCCAGATGTCTCCTGTAATTTCTCCAGGTCAGGCTCAATAGTGCATTTAGGGTTCACATGGCCAGAACTGTAAGCAGGCCAAGGCAGCAGAGGATTCTGGGTCAATCACAGTCTCCATGTTGGTCTCAGACTCACATATCACTTCTTATCTTCATTCCTGTCATCACACCTTTACTTTCTTCCTCTCTGCTCTTACTGGCCTCCTCATGGCAGCTGGGAGTATCAGTCTCAGTCCTGTCCCTCCTTGGTAACTCTCAGCCTTCCCCTCCCAGCTTATACTACACCCCCACTCTCCTCCCTCTTCTCTCCCTCTCAGGTTTTATCGATGGAGTATCCGCTCTGTTTCCAGCAAGCTCGCCTACGTTCCTGACCTCTTAACTCTCATTCTCTCCATCTTCTCTCTCTGAGACTTGGCTTTCCCCCTGAGGACTCTGCCTCAGTTGTTGCTCTCAGTCATGAAGGTTATCTCCTCTCCTCAGCAGAACACCAGGATAGGATCGAGCTGCTTCTCTCCTCCTCCTCCTGCAGGTTTTAGCCCCTTCTTCCTCCATCTGTCTCGCTCCTTTTCTTCCTTTGAGGCCCCCCTCCATCTGCCTCTTCACCCCCGGTTGAAAACGCAGTCCTTTTGTATCTTTCCAATGTGTGTGAGAGCTTTAGCATCCATTTAGGAGTATTGTACTTCAGGCATGCACATGGGCCTGGATGATGTAAAATACAGGGGTGTGTACACATAAACGTATATATGGTTGCAGGTGTGCATGTTTGAACGTTATCCTCCGTGCTCAACGAGTAGGTTAAGCGTGCGAGCAATGTGTCAGGTATATGTTTGTGAGAGAAAATTCAAACCTGGCCCCGCTCATCTCGCCCTCTGCACAGTTCCACTTCCTTTCTGTCTACAAATTAAGCCCTACTGAATACGACTGCCTTTAACCACCAGGCCCTCACCAGCTTGCACTGCCAAACAGCCACCTGTTCTAGATTCAGACCATGATAAAAAAAAACAAAACAATAGAAATTCCCATCCCCGCCTTTTTTAAGTCTCCAGCCATTTAAAAAAATCGGTAGCCTTCAACATAACATCCCCTTGTCCCTCCCATGTTTCCCTCAAACTTAAGATGAGAAGCTTTGGATTCTCCATCAAATCCCTAATCAACTGTGCTTTAGGAATTACAGATCTCATTTACATTTCTAAGTCCACCCTCTTTCAAGGTTTATATCTGGACCCCCCTAGTTCTGCAACTTCTTTTCCACTCAAAAAGGTTTGCTGCTTGTGCATTATTAAAGCATTTTAAGTATTTAAATGTCTATCTTATCCCCCCTTCTCATGGGTGTACATGTTTAGCTCCTTCAGTCCTATCTCATAGGGACTTTGGAGCAGACTGCACATCACTGGTAGCTTTCCATGGTCATGAGTGGCTGGTCAGAGAGGAGCAGCTCTATCACTGTATCACATTTCCAGAGCTGTGATTATAGGATCTGAAACCTAGAAATTAATATTGCATGGTCACTAATACATGATTAATGCTTTCTTCTATCACCAGCAAATGATGAGATCTCACCAGATATAAAAAAGGAGGAGAATCAAGAAGAATGTCCTATGAAACTGGGACTGATCCAAAGGGAATCAGGAAAATCCTGTCCTAATGTTTCCCAGGGGACTGAGAGGAGAAACACAAGGAATAGTCAGCAGGAGTCAGAGAAGAAGCAGAGAGACCCTGGAGGAGACTCACCAGCTGGAGTTACTGAGTGTGAGAGAACTGACAGGGAGCTCACAGACATCCCTGAGCATCAGACACACCTGAGAGCAGAGTCACACTTCCAAAATAATAACAGTAATTACCTGACTTCTGACCTACGTCCGAGCAATAGGAAAGAGAAGAAATCCTATGTGAGTGAAACCTGTGGAAAAAACTTTGGTAGGAAATCAAATTTTATATTACACCAGAAATCCCATGCCGTGAAGATACCATTTCCATGCACTGAAGGTGGGAAAAGTTTCAGACAGAGAAGCAATCTAAAAGTACACCTGAGAATGCACACAAAAGAGAGAGACATTCCATCTAGTGACAGCAGCAAAAGTATCATGCACAAGGATGCCCTAGCACAAAATCAAGAAATGCACACAAGGGAGAAACCATTTTCTTGTTCTGAATGTGGCAATAGCTTCATTTATAAGTCTAAACTAATATGGCATCAAAAAATCCACACAGGGGAGAGACCATTCTCATGTACTAAATGTGGAAAAAGTTTCAATAGGAAGCACAACCTCTCCCAACACCAGAAAATCCACACAGGAGAAGGACCATTCTCATGTACTGAGTGTGGAAAATATTTTGTTATGAAGACATATCTGTCACAACATCAAAAAATCCATACAGATCACAAACCATTCATATGTAATGAGTGTGGGAAAAGCTTCATTGCTAAGTATTTGCTAATATCTCACAAGAGAATCCACACAGAAGAGAGACCATTCTCATGTACTAAATGTGGAAAATGCTTTATTAGGAAGGGATACCTCTCACAACATCAGAAAATACACACAGGCAACAAACCATTTACATGTTCTGAATGTGGGAAAAGCTTCATTCATAAGTCTAAACTAATATTGCATCAAAAAATCCACACAGGAGAGAGACCATTCTCATGTACTAAATGTGGAAAATGTTTCATTAGGCAGGGAGACCTCTCAAAACATCAGAATATACACATAGGCAACAAACCCTTTATATGTTCCGAATGTGGGAAAAGTTTCATTAACACGTCTAAATTAATATTGCACCAGAAAATCCACACAGGAGAGAGACCATTCTCATGTACCAAATGTGGCAAATGTTTCCGTAGCAAGGCAGGCCTCTCACGACACCAGAAAATCCACACAGGCAACAAACCATTTTCATGTGCTGAGTGTGGGAAAAGTTTCATTAAGAAGTCTAAACTAATATTGCATCAAAAAATCCACACAGGAGAGAGACCATTCTCATGTACTAAATGCGGCAAATGTTTCCGTAGCAAGGCAGGCCTCTCACGACACCAGAAAATCCACACAGGCAACAAACCATTTTCATGTACTGAGTGTGGAGAAAGCTTCTTCCAGAAGAGAAAGTTCATGAGACACCAAGATATACACGATTGTAAGAGATTCATTCGAGTGACATTATGTGCAAAAGAAATCCATTTGGAGACGTTGTCCCATGATAAACCATTTTCTTGTTCAGAATGTGAGAAAAGCTTTATTGCTAAGTATTTGCTAATAGCTCACCAAAGAATCCACACAGGAGAGAGACCATTTTCATGTACTAAATGTGGAAAAAGCTTCATTAGGAAGGACAACCTCTCACAACACCAGAAAATCCACACAGGAGAAAGACCATTTGCATGTACTGAATGTAGTAAAAGCTTTATTTACAAATCAGACCTCAGGCAACACCAAAAAGTACACACTGGTGAGAAACCATTTTCATGTTCTGAATGTGAGAAAAGCTTTATTCGTAAGGATATGCTAATATTACACCAAAGAAAACACACTGGTGAGAGACCATTTTCATGTTCTGAATGTGAGAAAAGCTTTAGTCGTAGGAATAAGCTAATATCACACCAGAGAAGACACACTGGTGCAAGACCAATTATATGTTCTAAGTGTGGTAAAACTTTTTCCTCTAAAAGAGTCCTCAGAAAACATGAAAAACTGCACACTGATAAGAGTTTTTGTGGTGAAGGAGAAAAACAGAAGAATGGCATTGTTGATAGAAGTGTCACTAACCAGTGATTATTCTGTGGACTGTATGTAGAAAGCAAAGATCCTTAAGTACCAAGAGATGCAATCAGAGAGCAAGATTATAATTTCTGTATATTCTGATACAATATTTTTTGTTGTATATTCATTTAAAAGCTGATAAATAAAAAATTTAAAAAAAAAAAAAGAAAATGTAGCAGAAAGATACAGAAAAAATCCTATTTGTATTGGGTGCCACTGGTTTGGTTAAAAAGAATTTTCAGGAGCAACTAGACACGCTACCTGTGCATGTTCCTCCCTATGACATCTTTGGAAAAATGCATGTGTCAGAAGGGTACTAGCAGTGAATTTGAAAGGCTGAGTTCAGTCACAGCATTCCCTGCCTTACTAGTGAGGATCATTCCTGTCAACCTATGTGTAAAATCAACTCAGATTGAGACATTACCCCATGAGAGGTTTGATGGGAGAGAATAATTAAATTTCTTTCACCATCTTGGAAATGGTATTAAGCCTGGGGTCAGGGAGAGAGTGATATGAGGGTAGCTGTTGAACTTGGGGTAGGGAGGGGTAGTGAGAGAAAGGCTTGTAGGGGGAATAAAAAGAGAGTAAAAGTTCTAAGAGGTGAGTATTGGGTCTGATGTGGGCGAAAATGAGTGAGAGAGAGCTGGGAGCTTGGTGTTGATCCTGAGGTGGGAGGGGTAGAAGAGAGAGTGCTGGGAGGTGGGTGCTGATCCTGAGGTGGGAGGGGTTATAGAGAGAGTGCAGGGAGCTGGGTGCTGATCCTGAGGTGAGAGGGGTTATAGAGAGAGTGCTGGGAGCTGGATGCTGATCCTGAGGTGGGAGGGGTTATGGAGAGAGTGCTGGGAGCTGGGTGTTGATCCTGAGGTGGGAGGGGTTACAGAGAGAGTGCTGGGAGCTGGGTGTTGATCCTGAGGTGGGAGGGGTTATAGAGAGAGTGCTGGGAGGTGGGTGCTGATCCTGAGGTGGGAGGGGTTATAGAGAGTGCAGGGAGCTGGGTGCTGATCCTGAGGTGAGAGGGGTTATAGAGAGAGAGCTGGGTGCTGATCCTGAGGTGGGAGGGGTTATAGAGAGAGTGCTGGGAGCTGGGTGCTGATCCTGAGGTAGGAGGGGTTATAGAGAGAGTGCAGGGAGCTGGGGTGCTGATCCTGAGGTGGGAGGGGATATAGAGAGAGTGCAGGGAGCTGGGTGTTGATCCTGAGGTGGGTGAGGATATAGAGAGAGTGCTGGGAGCTGGGTGTTGATCCTGAGGTGGGAGGGGTTATAGAGAGAGTGCTGGGAGCTGGGTGTTCATTCTGAGGTGGGAGGGGCTATAGAGAGAGTGCTGGGAGCTGGGTGTTGATCCTGAGGTGGGAGGGGTTATAGAGAGAGTGCTGGGAGCTGGGTGTTGATCCTGAGGTGGGAGGGGTTATAGAGAGAGTGCTGGGAGCTGGGTGTTGATCCTGAGGTGGGAGGGGTTATAGAGAGAGTGCTGGGAGCTGGGTGTTGATCCTGAGGTGGGAGGGGTTATAGAGAGAGTGCTGGGAGCTGGGTGCTGATCCTGAGGTGGGAGGGGTTATAGAGAGAGTGCTGGGAGCTGGGTGTTGATCCTGAGGTGGGAGGGGTTATAGAGAGAGTGCTGGGAGCTGGGTGTTGATCCTGAGGTGGGAGGGGGTTATAGAGAGAGTGCTGGGAGCTGGGTGTTGATCCTGAGGTGAGAGCGGTTATAGAGAGAGTGCTGGGAGCTGGGTATTGATCCTGAGGTAGGAGGGATAGAAGAGAGACTGCTGGGAGCTGGGTGTTGATCCTGAGGTGAGAGAGGTGAAGGGAGCTGGGTGTTGATCCTGAGGTGGGAGGGGTTATAGAGAGAGTGCTGGGAGCTGGGTGTTGATCCTGAGGTGGGAGGGGTTATAGAGAGAGTGCTGGGAGCTGGGTGTTGATCCTGAGGTGGGAGGGGTTATAGAGAGAGTGCTGGGAGCTGGTGCTGATCCTGAGGTGGGAGGGGTTATAGAGAGAGTGCTGGGAGCTGGGTGTTGATCCTGAGATGGGAGGGGGTTATAGAGAGAGTGCTGGGAGCTGGGTGCTGATCCTGCGATGCTGGAGGGAAAGGGGAGTGAACTGTTGGGGGCTTGAGCATGGGGTGAGTGAGAGAGTGCTGGCGATTTTAGTCTGATGGATGGGAGAGGGAGCTGCGATGGGGGTGGAGCCTGGGGTAGAGGAGAGGGGGAGAAGCAAGTTAAGGTGGTAGAAATAGCACTGGGGGTTAAACCTAGGGCATAGGAGAGCGATCTGGTTTATGATTTTTACAAGCCGTTAAGCCCATTAAAACGGGCTACATTACATTTTCAAAACACAGCACCTCTCACCTCCCCTCCCCTCGTCTCTCCCCTCCCCCTCTCTCCCCCCCCCCTCTCTCCTCCCCTCCCCTCTCACCTCCCTCTTTCTTCCCCCCTCTCTCACCTCCCTCTCTCCTCCCCTCCCTCTCACCTCCCTCTCCCACTCTCACCCTCCCTCTCCTCACCTCCCTCTCCCACTCTCACCCTCTCTAACTCTCACCACCAAGTTCACAGCTCCTCCCCGACCCTCACTCTCACCCTCCCTCCCTCCCTCACCACCGAGTTCGCTGCTCCTCGCCACCCCCCTCCCCTCACCACCGAGCTCGCTGCTCCTCGCTGCTGCCGCCACCTCCCTCCCTCCCTCACCACCGAGTTCGCCGCTCCCCGCTGCCGCTGCCCCCCTCCCTCACCACCGAGTTCGCTGCTCCTCGCTGCTGCCGCCACCTCCCTCCCTCCCTCACCACCGAGTTCGCCGCTCCCCGCTGCCGCCGCCGCCCCCCTCCCTCACCACCGAGTTTGCCGCCGCTCCTCGCTGTCGCCACCGCCGCTCCTCACCGCCGCCATGTTTTTCAACAGCTGACGCTCTGCGTGACCGACGTGCTCGCCCGCACATGCGCGGTAGAGCTGCTCTCTACTGCGCATTTGCAGCACGTCGGTCAACCTTCATTTATTAGGTTGATTTTTGTTTGTGCTGTTGTGAACCACTCTAACCAGTTTTTCTGAATGTGTGATATGGAAAAGCCTGGAGATAAATGAAATGTTAGATTTAGCAGCCCTGAAAATCAGAGAAATAAGCTTTTAGTTCTTTCTTGAACACGGTGTGGCATGCTCTAGATTACATAGGAGCCATAACTGAAAACAGCTCTCTCGCGAGCCTCAGCCAAATGAGTGAATTTAAAATGGGGCACCTCTAAGAGATCATGGCTAGCAGGGCCGATAGATCTTTAGCCCAGACTGGGGCCATAATGATCAAGATTGTACTAACAATAGTTTCAATCTTAAATTTCCTAGCGGGTAGCCAGATGGACTCGGGACCAGTGGCTTCTGTGCTTCCCTGCCAGCAGATGGGAGACGGAGTCAGGTTTCAAAAACTGACGTCACCCTAGATAGACCCCTGCAGTGACCTCAGCCATCCAGTATCTCTCCGTCTCCCAGCAGATGTGGACGCTGTCCCCACACTAGCACGGTGTTGGCGGGACCGCAGCACTAATCCAAAGGGAGAAATTTGTTACCTTCACTTATAAAGGAAGATCAAGCCCCCTGATAGATCAAGGCAGATAGCTCTGGGGTGCACTCCGGAGGGGGGCGACTGAACCCGCCGCCGCTCTTCCTGGCAGACGCAAGCTCGGACCTGGTGCGTGCCTCGGCCAGAGGAGTAGCCTCAGTGGCGGCGGCCGGAAGACAGCTAGGGTTGCGGAACTGGTCAGCGGACGCGACCTCCAAGGCGAACCTCACGAAGCTGCCCTGTAAGGCATCCCTCCTATTCGGAGAAGCTGGCCAGTAAGTGGGGCGAATCTCCACTGCCGCGGCTACCGGACGACAGGAAAAAAAAGAGGTCACAGCACCCCTCACCCATGAGGGGGTTGGGCCAGGGGCCTCCCAGCGCTTCTGGCCCTCCAGAAACCCGTCGTGCCAGTCTCCTCGGCCCTCGGGGGAGACCTCCGTCCTTTTGGGAACCGGCAACCCAAAAGAGGAACAGGGTCGGGCCCGGGCTCCACCTGAGCTTCCCAGTGAAGTTGGGCCGACCCATCCGCGGCAAGAGGAGACGGGGGGAGTCGACGTTTCCTCTTCTACCAGCGGTGGGTCCAGATCGTGTCGGACCAACGAGCACTGGACACCCTACAAGAATTTTCGCGGCATCCCTCGGCTCGGGTTCACGCTCTCACCTCGCCACTCCCAGCTCAAGCAACTGGCAGCGGAATCCACACTGACACGGCTCCTCCGTCTGAGGGCTGTAACCCCCACCCCCCCCGGCACCTACACCCCGCGTAAATACGGGGTGCTATTCCGCCGCGGTGGACGCGCCTAGGCAGCCCGCGTCCATCTACGGGTTAAACGGTGCGCTCGGCCGCGTGCACTGTATTGCATCGACCCTCCCCCGATACGTCTGCGTATCATTAGCTTCCTGCGGCGGGCGCTCACGAAAAAACCCAACGCTTAACCCGCGCGTTAAGAGACCGAGCGCGCGGTTCAGACCCACGGCGTACTGCACGGCCCCCCCCTGAGAGCAGTTCCTCGGGTATCGCCCGCCCGCCATGCCTTATCTCTGGCAATGGCCCTGGAAATGAGGCGAAATGGGCAAGCCGCAGATAATGTGCCCACCGTCCCGAGGGAAACAGGAGCCTGCGGCGCAGGCTGCTCACACATCATGGCCGGGGCGGCCAGAGGAATCTCCCAGACTGGATGTGTGCACGCAAAACTCACCTTGTAATGTGCACGGAAGACTTTTCTATAGGCACAAAACCTGACTGGTGCATAACATAATAAATAAATACATTTCTGCATGGGGGGCTGTGGCCTGCACTGAGCGCAGCAGCAGTTGCTGCTCTCCCTAAAATAAATAAATAAATTGCTGGGCAGACTGGACCGGACCATTGATGGTCTTTACCTGCCCTTATTCCAAAATGTTACTATGAGCTCCAGCCGGACGGGGGGGGGGGGGGGGGTGAGCTCCTTATTTTCAGGGGTCCCTCCCCCCCCCCCCTCACCTCTGGAGCTGACCCTGCCATCCAGATGTGCTCCCCTGCTTCCTCGGTTACCAGAGGAAAGGTGGAAATGGTACTTAACTGATAAACAGGGCTCACTTTCGATTAAAGGCGGTGAAATTCCTGCAAGGAAATGGAGAAATGGAGAGGAGGGAGGAGGTAGCCCGGCTGGAGAACAGAATAAAATGCCAAAAAACCAGTGCCGTGCCTTCCTGTCGCCCAAGCACGTTAGAATATTTATAAGAAGCACTGAACGTGGCTCGGAGCCCCTGGGGATCACCCACTCCTCCCCTCTCACTGCTGCAAAGTCAGCGGAATAAAGAAAGGAAGATCCTGCGTGGGGACCCCACGGGAAGGGGACTCTGCCCCTGCAGCGCAGCTTCCCGGCACAGTCTCACGGGCACCGAGCTAAGCACCGGGCGCTGCTGTGAAAGATGCGCTCCCCAGACCAGTACGGAGGGGCTCGGCCTGCAGCGACCCAGGCTAGGACCCAGAGCTGTACTGCTGGCCCCTTCTGATCGCCCAGGCGGGCCCCCTGGCCCCCTGAAAGGGACTCTGCCCCTGCAGCGCAGCTTCCTGGCACAGACCCAGGGGCACCGAGCTAAGCACCGGGCGCTGCTGTGAAAGATGCAATCCCCAGACCAGTACGGAGGGGCTCGGCCTGCAGCGACCCAGGCTAGGACCCAGAGCTGTACTGCTGGCCCCTTCTGATCGCCCAGGCGGGCCCCCTGGCCCTGCCCGGGCCTCACATCCACGATCCTTCCCCGTTCCTGCTGATCTCCTCCAGGGCTCGGGGACATCGGGGTCTCGGCAGAGCTTCAGATCTTCCAAGCTGCTCCAGAAACGCATTCATTAGCCCCCGACCCAGGCTTCCCTTTCCTGTCATTGCTCTGTCCCATCGCTGGCGATCGTGAGCTCCTGCTGTCAGTGCCGGGCGAGGGCAGGAGATGGCAGCAGACAGAGCTGGCGCAACCCCCGAGCCTCTCTCCCTCCCTTCTCTCTCCCTTACACTTCTCCCTGCTCTCTTCCCCTTCCCCTCCCTCCCTCCCTCCTGTTTTCTTTTGTAGCCATCAGGAGAGAAGCGGAGCGAGCGCCCCCCACCCCAGGGACCGTGCAGGGAGGGAGCCAGGGCTGGAAATCCTGCTCTGGAGAAGGGGCAGGAGAATGGCTGCAGGGCTTTCTGCTCAGCAGGTAGGAGGGGGGCAGGGGATGCAGCCTGGGACTGATCCCATCCCCCACCCCAGGGACCGTGCAGGGAGGGAGCCGGGGCTGGAAATCCTGCTCTGGAGAAGGGGCAGGAGAATGGCTGCAGGGCTTTCTGCTCAGCAGGTAGGAGGGGGGCAGGGGATGCAGCCTGGGACTGATCCCATCCCCCACCCCAGGGACCGTGCAGGGAGGGAGCCGGGGCTGGAAATCCTGCTCTGGAGAAGGGGCAGGAGAATGGCTGCAGGGCTTTCTGCTCAGCAGGTAGGAGGGGGGCAGGGGATGCAGCCTGGGACTGATCCCATCCCCCACCCCAGGGACCGTGCAGGGAGGGAGCCGGGGCTGGAAATCCTGCTCTGGAGAAGGGGCAGGAGAATGGCTGCAGGGCTTTCTGCTCAGCAGGTAGGAGACGGGCAGGGGATGCAGCCTGGGACTCATCCCATCCCCCCCACCCCAGGGTGCATAAGGATTGGAGGCAGACAGACACTGCAGGATAGAAAATACAGGAGCATAACAGCTGAAAAATACTTTTATCAGGGCATCCAGCCCTTACCATCCCCGTGGCTCCCTCGGGGGATCCCCTGTGGCTGTGCCCTGTCCTTGTCCCCAGCACCTCCACAGGGAGACAGTTCCAGGCATCCCCCCCCCCCCCCCCCTCGATATTTCCAAGGATTTCTCGTAGCTGTGGAAGGAGTTGGTCCTTTAGGGAGGAAGAAGGAGGTGGCTGCATGGGGGTATACATTGCACAGATCTAATTAGGAAGTAGCCTGCTCGTTATGAAGGCCCAGCCTGGAGGTGGGTGAGCTTGGTGGTCTTCCAGCAGACAGAGATGTGCCCCAGCTCTCCGCTCTGAGGGGATGGTTTGGTTAAACAGCCCTGCAGATGAAAGCACACAGGCTCCTGTTTGATTAAACTCTGGTTTTGTCCGGGCCTTGACAACTGATATTCTGCATCTCAATTATTAAGAGAATGTGTAAAGCTTGTGGTCCTTAGAGACAACGGACTCCAGGGCCGCATGCAGGTGAAACAAGCCTGGCAGTCCCCGGGGGGGAGAGGGGTCCTGGCATCCTCTGTTTAATGATAAAACGCGAGGATAATAAATTCAGCTGAGATCTAATGCATCCTGAGCCCCTCCACGTGTCTCTGAGTGTTTCTGGTTTGTGTTTCAGGTGCGGGTGACGTTTGAGGACATCGCTGTCTCTTTCTCCCAGGAGGAGTGGGGGTATTTAGATGAAGGGCAGAAGGAGCTTTACCTGGAGGTGATGAAGGAGAATTATGAGACCCTCATCTCCCTGGGTAAGGACTGCAGGATCTGATTTACCGAGGCTCGTTTGTGACTTTTCTCCTGAGTTGCAGCTCCTGCATTTGCTCTGGGTCTGGCGGGGGGCTGTGGGTCTCCTCACTCGAGACCCTGCCTGATTTACGTGGATTCTGATATTTCACCCGAGCTGCCAGGGAGCTCCTCGCGGGCCCCCGACCGAGCCCACGGCTGCGGGACCAGGGCCTCGGATCCCAGCCGCCCCCGCTATAGAGCCCGATGCACAAACAGCAGGGCCCGGGAGGTTTCTCCGGGCTGCAGCAGATTTAGGCGTTCGCAGGCCAATGGGGGAGGCTGCGGCTTGTCTGCCTACTTCCGGCCCCCTCACGTTTGGACACCCCGGCGCCCTGTGCTCCTCTGTCCAGCGGGCCCGGGTACCGGGGAGGTTGCAGCTCCCTCCGCCGTGCACTCCCGAGGACCCTTTTTCTTTTCTCTTCTCTTCGCTTCCCAGGAGAGCGCTGCGCCCTGAGAGCTTCTTGCCTTTTACCACTGCCCCCACGGCTCCCTGTGACCGGGCCAGCCTTGCCTGCGGCTGGATTCTGCTTTTCCTTCGAGGGTGCTGCCTATTTCTGCCTCTCTTTTCCCTAAGATTCGAAGCTGGACGGTGCGGCTCTCAAAAATGACCCCCCCCCCCCCCCCCTCAACAGGGTCAGGTGGCCGTGCAGCTCTCGGAGCCCCTGGCGGACTCTGTAATACAGATCCATTTTCCTGGCATCCAGCAGTGCAAAAAAAAAGAAAAGTGATATCCGCAGCGTTTTGGACGGAAGATCTTGAAGAGGCCCGGTGTCTTGGTCGGGCACAGGGCTGTTGAGGGAGGCGCTCGCCTGTTTCCGCCTCTTCCTGCGATCGAAGTGGACTGGAGTCCGCCATTGTTTTGTGGGGAAGGCCGTATTTTCCAGCGGTGCAGCCCTCTTAGCTGGACCCGGCGGAGGGATCTGAGGGCATCCCTGGAGAATCCTCCAAAAGACTGATTAGGAATAAAACTCCGAAGCAGGCTGGGCGTGATGAAGAGTGAAGACTCTAATGGCAAGGGTCTGTCTCTAGGAGAGACGAAGGCCTGAAATTTCTCCTGTTCAACCTCTGGCTCCTTCTGGTATAGGTGCGGTGGAAGACTGGGAATCCAGCTGCGTTGTAAATTTCTCCTATACCGGTTCAATAACCAACACCAAAGGGGGAGAGCTACTGGAATATGTGTATGTAACTGTGCCCAAACTCCAGCCGTAATCGTTGAGCGGATGGATGGCTTGCAGATGTGGGAGGCTGATGAGATTCTGGGAGCTAGCACTGATGGGATATGTGCAGGGCCTCTGTCTGAGCTGGCAGAGAGAGAGAGCGCACGTCCTGCGTCGGCGCTGTCCCATGAGGTCGCCCTCTTGTGTGGCTGAATTGATTCCCGCTTGTCGACAGAGAACCTCTGTCCCTCGGGGGCTTCTCAGGAGCTCCTTCTGTGGGCCCCACCGTGTCAGAGAGACATCCCTGTAGCTCTCTGCATGAAACCACGATCCCGGAGTGACATCCCCGCAGCTCCCTGACAGGCGCGGTGGTCCGGCAAGGAAAGCAGAAACCAAGCGTCCACTTTCCCAGAGCTGCTGAAATGTATTCTAAGTGCTCTATTTTAGTGGAGCATTTTCACATTGGTTGCAGGTGGCTGCAAAGTCAGTGGTTTCTTTCACTATGCACCGTGCCCCAGCTCTCTCCAAGGGAAAGTGCACGAGTAAATTCTCTTTTCCTAGCGTGTAGACAGATGGACTCAGGACCAGTGGGTTTATGCTTCCCTGCCAGCAGATGGAGACGGAGCAAGCTGACGTCACAGTACATATAACCCTGCAGTGACCCCAGCCTGCCAGTGTTCTCCGTCTCCAGCAGATGGTGGACGTGCATCTCCCTATGGGGATTGCTTCGAGCTTTTTGGAAGGAGAAATTTGAAAGTATAAATTAAGGAAAAGAAAGCCCCGCTCTCCAGCGGTGATACCTAAAGGTTCCCTCCTCCAGTTGATAATTCCTGAGGCGATTTCTGTGGTCCCTCAGAGCTGTGCCTTGGTCCGGTGGCTGGGTTTCCCGGCGTGGACTTAGCTGCTAGCTCAGCTGAAAGACAGCGGGTACAGGAGGCTGAGTGCGGTGGTGATGGCAGATGCCCTTCCCCCTGCAGCCGGAGACCGTCTCTGTACTCAGCTGGTAAGCACTGAGCTCAGGTAAGGTTTAAAGTTTTACCTTTCAATCAGAGACAGTGAGAGGGGTTTCAGGACTTCCTCCGGTCTCCGTGCTTGGTCCGCCGTACCAACATTTGCTCCCACTCCCATTGGGGTTGGTGAACTGGGCAGCCTGGAGGATTGAGCGGCCCCCACTGGGTTAGGCCCTATATTTAGGTTTTTTTTCTTGCCTGCCATGTGGTAGGCCGCGATGACATTTTTCACGTGCTCCTGTGCATGCTCTGCTGCCCTCTACAGGCTGTCAGCGTATGCAGTGTGTCAGCTCTGCGTACGCGTTGTGCGCTCGTTTTTGGGGCACGCTTTTACGTGCACAAATTTTACACTGTTCACACACTTAGCTTAGTGCACAGGTTGTGCGTGCCCCTTGCCGCACTTTCTTTTAGGTGCTTATTTTTTGTGCGCATTCCCCTTTGATGATGAGGTTGATCCGGATTCCCTGGAAGATGGGGAAATTCCTCCAGGGCTCGAACCGTATCACACCATCTTGCCGTTCTTTCATAGAGATGAACTACCGGCCCTGATTTCCCAGACCTTGAACAACCGAGTGTCCCTGGTTCGGATGCCATGTTGCAGCCGAGGAAGAATCCCATTTTGGTTTCCTTATGTAAAGTCTTTTGTTTTTTCCCTGTGATGGATGCCATTCAGCAATTGATTGATCTGGAATGGGATGACCCAGAGAAAAAACTTTAAAGGGGGTCGAACATTGGAAGGCCTGTATCCCCTGGATCCAACTGTGAGAGAGCGTTTACGTTTTCCCAAAGTGGATGCACTGGTATGTGCTGTCTCTAAGTGGACGACTATCCTCAGAGGGAGGAGCGGCCTTGAAGAATGTAGATAGGATCGAGGCTATTCTTAAGCAAGCCTTTGAGATGGTGGCGATGACTTTACAAATTGCGCCACTAGGGCACAACAAGAAGCAATCTTGTCTGCTTCTCTCTCAGGAAGTTGACGAGTCTGGAGGGAATTCCAGAGCGGTTATGGAACCCACTGCCTCCTTTTTAGCAGATGCAGGCTGGGATTTGGTCCGTACCTTGGCCAGAGGAGTGGCTTCAGTCATAGTGGCCAGGCATCAACTCTAGTTGCGAAATTGGTCAGCTGACATAACTTCCAAAGCTAATTTTACCAAGATGCCCTTTAAAGGCTCACTCTTGTTTGGGAGTAAGTTGGAAAAACTAGCCAGTTAAGTGGGGTGAGTCTTCAGTTCCTCGATTGCTGGAGGATAAGAAGCAGTTACATCATCCCTTTGGTATGACGGGTCATCTCTGGGGTTCCAGGTGCTTTTGTTCCTACAGAGGGTGGACCTTTCAGCAGACTCGGCCTTTTGGTAGGTCTCAGTCTTTTCATCCCCGACAGTACAAGAGAGGAGTTGGCTCGGGTAGTGAACCTTCCCAATGAAGGTTTGCTGATCTACCTTCCGGAGCAAGAAATAGAGGGATGTCTCTCTCTCTTCTATAATCTTCTGTGATCTCTTCTGTGATCCTGTCCTTTCTGTAAAAATATATAATATGACATTTATATAATTCTATCTTCCCATTCCTATCTATCTATTGTTTAATAACACTAAACACACTTTGGCGACATATTTACTTGCAATATTATTAATATTGTTATTTAGCTATTATCTAATTCTGACCTTGTAAGATCTGTACTGTTAATAATGTACCATTAATTTGATACTCCGGCTCTTTACGCCCCTGTCAATTTAGTTTATTTGAATTATATTATAATTTAATGTTATCAGCGATGTATCTCTATTTAATTATGTTGGATTGTAAAGCTTGTTGCTAATTTATGTTCATTGTAAACCGAGGTGATGTTTGCTAACGAGCCGCGGTATATAAAAACCCTTAAATAAATAAATAAATAAATAAATAAATATAAGAGGTGGGTCGACATCACATTGAACCAGTAGATTCTGGAGGTGATACGAGAAGGATATGCATTGGAATTTCACAGTATTCCTTGGGACGTGTTCATGGTGTCCCCTTGCCACTCCCCGCAGTAGAAGCAGGCAGTGGGATTCATGCTTCAAAGGCTCCTCAGGCTGAGGGCTGTGGTTCTGGTGCCCACATCTCAAGAAACTATGAGGCGATATTCCATTTATTTTATTGTTCCCAAGAAAGAGGGTTCCTCTTGTCCCATCCTGGATCTCAAGAGGGTCAATCATCCTTTGAAGGTGATTCATTTTCGCATGGAAACCTTACACTCTGGGATAATAGTGGTACAGTCGGGGGGGATTTCTAACCTCCTTGGATCTGTCAGAAGCTTACCTTCATATTCCCATCCAATTGGAACACCAACGCTTTCTACACTTTGCAGTGTTGGGGCGCCATTATCAGTTTTGGTGCTGCCCTTTGGTCTAGCCATCGCTCCCAGAACATTTTCCAAGGTTTGTGGTGGTAGTATCGGTGGTCTTGTGAAAAGAAGGGATCCTAGTGCACCTGTATTTGGACAACTGTCTGATGAGAGCCGCCTGGTAACACACAATTTGATCTCCTTATTGCAAGAGCTCAGTTGGCTGGTGAACCTGACCAAGAGCAATCTTCAGCCCTCCCAGTCGTTGGAGTATCTGGGGGTCCAGTTCAACACGGGGCAGGACAGCGTTTTCCTAACGGAAGTTCGGATCCAGAAATTGATGTCTCAATTGCGTCAGTTGGTGAACACCATATGCCCGACGGTTTGGTCTTACCTAGAGGTGCTCAGCTTGATGGCAGCTACCCTAGAAGTGATGTCATGGGCAAGGGCACATATGCATCCTTTTCAGCACTCTGTGCTGTCTCGTTGAAACCCACAGTCTCAGAACCTTGCAGTTCGGCTCCACTTGCTGATGGAAGTCTGTTCCCGCCTCCAGTGGTGGTTGCAGGAGGATCATCTGAGAAAGGGAGTTCCCTTATCCTTTCCGACCTGGCTGGTACTCACGACAGATGCAAGTCTCCACAGTTGGGGGGGCTCACACTCTGGAGTTAACGGCCCAAGGGTGTTGGAATTCTGAAGAGTACTGATGGAACATCAATCGCCTGGAAGCCAGGGCAGTATGGCTGGCATGCTTGCAGTTCAGCCACAGGCTGCAGGATCAAGCGGTTCACGTGATGTCAGATAACACAACGATGGTGGCCTATATCGCCAGGGAGGAACCAAGAGCCAGCAAGTGTCGCAGGAAATAGACCAACTTATGGAATGGGCTGAAAATCATCTGCAGATGATTTCGGCCTCTCACATTGCAGGAAAAGACAACGTAAGAATGGACTTTCTCAGCAGGGATAGTCTGGACCCAGGAGAGTGGATGTTGTCAGCCGAGGCGTTTCAGCTGATTGTGGATCGCAGGGGCCTTCTGTTCCTAGACCTGCTGGTGACTTCTCGCAATGTGAAGGTTCCTCGATTCTACAGTCGCAGGAGAGATCCATAGTCTCTGGGAATAGATGCTCTCATATAGGTCTGGCTGGAAGACAGATTGCTTTATGCCTTTCCTCCGTGGCCCTTGCTGGGCAGGATAATTCACAAGATTGAAGGCCACAGGGGACTGGTACTCCTGGTGGCACTGGACTGGCCCAGGTGTCTGTGGTATGCAGATTTGCGAAGGTTCCTAGTGGAAACCCCTTTGTCTTCCACCTCACATGGGTCTGTTACAGCAGGGACCGGTTCTTCTTGAGGATCCGACTTGGTTCTGTCTTACGGTTTGGCCCTTGAGAGGGCTCATCTGTTAATGCATGGTTATTCCTCTGTGGTGATTGCCACCTTACTCCACGCTCGCAAGTTCTCCACTTCGTTGGCTTTTGTGCGGGTTTGGAGAGTTTTTGAGGCCTGGTGTAAGGAGCAGGGTGTTCCTCATTCAATTACAATCCCACTCATTCTGGATTTTTTGCAGGATGGGTTGAATAAAGGATTGGCCCTTAATTCCTTTAAGGTGCAGGCACAAGCTTTTGCCTGTTTCAGAGGCCTGGTGAAATGTATTTCCTTGTCGTCTCATCCTGATATGGCCTGTTTTTTGAAGGGACTGAAGCACCTTAGGCCTCCCTTGAGGTTACCGGTTCCATTGTGGGCTCTTAATCTGGTGCTGGACTTTTGGCGGGCCCTACGTTCCAACCACTGCATAGCCTTTCCTTGCGGCTGTTGACCTTGAAGACTGTTTTCCTGGTGGCTATATGATCTGTGTGTTGGATTTCTGAGCTGCAGGCCTTGTCTTGCTGGGAGCCATTCCTTTGGGTGACTTTGGGGGCATTACAGCTGTGAACTGTTCCATCCTTCTTGCCTAAGGTGGTCTCGGAGTTTAATTTGAATCAGTCCATCTCCTTGCCATCCCTGGATAAGGTCAGGGATGCGGAGGAGTTTAGCCTTTTATGCTTCTTGGATGTTAAGCGTCTTGTCGTGAGGTATGAGTCTCTGACAGATGGCTCGCCTGTTTGTTCTCCATGGCGGGGGTAAGCAGGGCGCTCTGGCTTCTTGGGCTACAATAGTTCAGATTAAGGAGGTGGTCACGGCCACATATGTGGATGATGGAAAGCCATTTTCTACTCAAGTTGGGGCTCATTCCACTAGAGCTCAGGCAGTGTCATGGGCGGCGGTTACATGGTTGTCTCCCGTCGCTATCTGCCGAGCTGCGATGTGGTCCTCCTTATACATTTTTTCCAGGTTTTATCGTCTGGATGTGCAGGCCCGGAAGGATGCAGCCTTTGCACGTGTGGTGTTGACTGGACCGCGGCAGCCTCCCACCTTGTTGGGGAGTAGCTTTGGTACATCCCACTGGTCCTGAGTCCATCTGTTTAAACACTAGGAAATGGAGACATTACTTACCTGATAATTTTGTTTTCCTTAATGTGGACAGATGGACTCAGCTTCCTGCCCACGGCTGCCACATGAGTGTGTCAATAGTTCTCTTGCGGGGCTCTGGGTCCCAAGGGATTACTGGTAAGTGTTCATCCAGTCCCTAGCTTGGGGTACCTAGGATCTTATGTGAGTTCAGTGTTTATGGTTGGTTGAGTACAGTTCTGGTTATCTGTTTTTAATCATGTTTTTTGCTAGTCTGTCCACAGTTTGTTTTTTTTAAGAGAATACCGGCAAGCTGGGGTCACTGCAGGATTATGTATACTTTGTCGTCAGCTTGCTCTGTCTCATTCTGATGGCAGGGGAGCATAACACTGGTCCTGAGTCCATCTGTTTACACGCAAGGAAAACGAAATTATCAGGTAAGTAATTTCTCCGTTGAAAGTTTCCCTGGGAAAAGGCACCCACAAAGTTTTGTACTTCCTTTTTCTGTGGATAAATAATTTATTCTAAAATATCTGATAATATTTTGGCAAGGTTAATGATCAGTCTTGGAATTCCCTTATTGTCGCTGTATGACCTCTGACTCTGAGCTCTGGTAATTGGTAACTTTCCGTATTCACAAGTGATTGGTTAAATATGTGCCAGTTGTATCACTGTGTGTGAGTCCCAGGGCATTGTTGGATCAGGTTCCCAGTAATATTTCCTTGTCTCTAATCCATGGTTATTTCCTTTTTTAATGTCCAGCAGGTAATGAGATCACACAGGAAGAGAAAAGGGAGGAGAATCGAGAAGAATATCTTATTCAACTGGGACTGTTCCCAATACAATCAAGAAATGTCTTTGAGAATGATTTCCAGGGGAGTGAGAGGAGAAACACAAAGAATAGTCAGCAGGAATCAGAAAAGAAGCAGCAAGACTCTGCAGGAGACTCATTGGATGGAGTCACTGAGTGTGAGAGAAGTGACAGGGAGCTCACAGACATCCCCGAGCAGCAGAGATACCCAAGAGCAGAGAGACCCTTCCAAAGTATTAACAGTAATCAAATGACTTCTGATTTCCAACACAGAGAGGGGAAAGAGAATAAATCCTTTCTGTGTGACACATCTGGAAAAAGCTTTGATAAAAAGTCACATTTAATATTGCACCAGAAATCCCACAAAGTCAGAAAACCATTTCCACGTGCTGAATATCAGAAAAGTTTCAATTGGAGGAACAATCGAAAAGTACATCTAAGAACACATACAAGAGAGAGACCCTTTCCATGCCTTGATTGCAGCAAAAGTTTCATGCGCAAAGATGCCCTAAAACAACATAAAAAAATACACACTAATGAGAAACCATTTCCATGTTCTGAATGTGAAAAATGCTTTGTTAGCAAAGGTAAGCTGAAATTTCACCAGAAACTCCATACAGGAGAGAGACCATTCTCATGTACTAAATGTGGAAGAAGTTTTGTTAGGAAGAGATATCTCTCACAACATGAGAAAATCCACACAGGCAGCAAACCATTTACATGCAATGAGTGTGGGAAAAGCTTCTGTCGAAAGGCAAACCTTGCAAGCCATAAAAACATACACACAGGTGAGAGACCATTTTCATGCTCTGAATGTGAGAAAAGCTTCATTAGCAAGTATACACTTATATCACACCAGAAAATCCACACAGGCGAGAGACCATTCTCATGTACTAAATGTGGAAAATGTTTCACTAGGAACAGATATCTCTCACAACATCAGAAAGTTCACACAGGTGGTAAACCATTTACATGCACTGAATGTGGGAAAAGCTTCTGCCGAAAGGAAAGCCTCACAATTCATAACAACATACACACTGGTGAGAGACCATTTTCATGTTCTGAATGTGAGAGAGGCTTTATTAGCAAGTATATGCTACTATTTCACCAGAAAATCCACACAGGAGAGAGACCATTTTTATGTTCTAAATGTGGAAAAAGTTTCATGAGAAAGACAGACCTCTCCCAACATCAGAAAATACACACAGGTTTCAAACCATTTACATGTACTGAGTGTGGGAAAAGCTTCCGTCGAAAAGCAAATCTCGCAAGACATCAGACTGGTGAGAGACCATTTCCATGTTTTGAAAGTGGGAAAACTCTTTCATGTACTAAGTGTGGTAAAAGCTTCTGTCAGAAGAAACACCTCACAAAGCATCAAGCTACGCATACTGAGGAGAGACCATTTTCATGTACTAAATGTGAAAAATGTTTCATTAGGATGTCAGACCTCTCACAACATCAGAAAATCCATTTTCCCCGTGAGAAACAATTTATATGTACTGAATGTGGTAAACAGTTCATTCAGAAAAAAAACCTCACAAGACATCAAAACATACACTCTAGTGAGAGACCTTATTCATGTTCTGAATGTGAAAAAAGTTTCAGTCGCAAGGATGCACTAATATCTCACCAGAAAATCCATGCAGGCGAGAGACCTTTTCCATGTGATCAATGTAATAAAAGCTTCTTTCAGAAGAGCCTCCTCGCTAGCCACCAGATAATCCACACAGGCATCAAGCCATTTTCATGCACTGAGTGTGGTAAAAGCTTCTTTCAGATGGCAAATCTCCGAGAACACCAGAAAATACACACTGGTGAGAAACCTTATCCATGTTCTGTGTGTGGCAAACGATTCACTCAGAGGGCACACCTCACAAGACATATAAAAATACACAGTGGTGAGAGACCATTTTCATGTTCTGTTTGTGGTAAAAGTTTCATTCAAAAGAAACACCTCACAAGCCACCATACTCTACACACTGGCATGAAAGAAGATCCTTAACTATGTAGCAGAGTTAAAAAAATAAAATCATTTTTTCCCTGGACCCCTGAAAAATGGTCCTGGGGGAGAGAGAAGAAGAGCTGCATTAGCTCCATTAGTTTTTGTGTTTTATTTTAATTAATTTCTGCTGACCTGAAGAGCTCCTGCAGGAAGGAGAGAAACAGAGCACTTTGACAGGATAGAAAAGCAAACAAGTAATTGAGTGGAGCCCCTGGCAAAGGAACATTTTTTTAGCCAGATTGCAGGGAGATTTGGAAAGGAGGATCTGAGAGAAAAGTAGATTTTTTTTTGTTTGTTTTGTTTTTTTGTTGTTGTTTTAACAAGAAATGGTTAGCTAAGGAAAGTCCTCAACCCTAGCAGATATGGGTTGCATTTTAACCCAATGGTACAGCTCTACTAAGACAAAGAAAACCTTTGAAGAGAAATTTGTGTGAAAGGAAATTTAGTTTTAAGTTAATATTTACCAACAGAGACATGCGGAAATAGTAATCTGCTATAGTTAAAAGTGTGTGAAGAAAAGCTTGAGAGAAGCTTATTTAATTGTGAATTTGGACAGTAATGCTAAGGGTTTGTTCAGATCCCTTAGAGTATAACAGAAAAGCAGAATGGCTGACCAGCATGGAGGAGAATATGGAAAAGGCAATTCAAAACAATGGCATGAGCTGAAGTAACAGCAAAAGAGCTGGAGACCAGGTTAAGAAGAATCCCAAATTGGAAGTGCCCTGGCCCTGATGGCCTGTACAACTTTTGGCTCAAATGTTTAACATCTTTCCACTAACACCTGGCAAACTGCTGAAATCAATCCATCAGAGAGCCAGTACTAATAACATAATGGCTAACATCAGGAAGAACGTGTCTTCTTCCAAGGAAACACCCCCCAAAAAAAAACCAATTAACAATGGATATTGAAAAGCTTTTTAACAGCAGGGAATAAGATCCAGGCTATCAACGTCCAATTCCCGCACTCTCCCATTGTTTCGGAATAGTAGACTGACCTGATAAAGATCTGTCGGCTTTACAGAAAACTCTTCCATTCCTACCATGTAATCTGCGAGAATAAGTGCATGCCAGGATGGCACATTCCCTAATATGAGGGTAGTGTGGGTCTTATATAAAAAGATTGTGCATATAGAGCTGCTATTATAGGCCCTCAAATATACTGTACCTAACAGCATCAACATATCCCAATGGTCAAAAGTGTTTGTGAGGAAGCATGTAAGAAACTCCCTCCGAGCACCTTAAAGGACTGGGTACAGCTATCTGTACTGGTCCTCCTTAAGCCCAAACCCAGCAAGGGATTCTGGGATAGGATGGGGCACTGCAAGCAGGGTTAAGAGAACAGGGCCAGAGCAATGAGGGAGGCCCAGGGAGAGAGAGACGGAGGCCTCGAGAATATGAACTGTAAGTTGCAATGATTTTATTGAAGTGCTCAAAGCAGCTTAACTGTTTTGTTTATTATTGCTGAACAATAAAGATATTGATAAAGATTATTGCCGGAACCCAGCGTGGAGTCTCTTCTCTGACTAGTCCTGACCGCTTGGCATCACAGTGTTGAAGTACAAAAGTGAATGGTTAAAACTGGTCTCCATTTTTTTTTTAATTTATGCATTTTCAAACAAAATGGACAGCAAGTAACAGCTTGTCATTGAATGGCTAACCATTACATTCAATATCACATAACAAATTATCGGCTAGTTCAAAATACATCAAGCAATCATAAGAAGAAAAACAAAATTCCTAGCCAGTATATTCTAAATAAAGGAAATACTCCCATTATAAGGTAATAGTTAGGAGATCCAAGTTTCAAAACGGAGCAACAATAGCAATCATAAGGCATTTAGAAGGTTAAAACGTTCTATCACCATATCCCATGACCAGGTAACATTATATCATTTAGGTAAACGTGCATCAAGAAATTGACGTGATTTGGGTGGATCAAGAAATACAAATCTTTCATTACTATATTTAACTACACATTTACTTGGAAAATAAATGGTCATCTGAGCGCGAAGATTTTTCACCTCCTGGGTCATTTGAAGGAAGTTTTTTCTTCTCAGTTGCGTAGTTCTGGAAATATCTGGAAATACCCAGATTTTATGTCCTAAATAGGACTTCTCTCTATTCCAAAGGGAAAGCTTCAATATTTTATCTCTGTCAGAAGCCAGAGCAAATCTTACACAAAGAGTCCCACGGTATTCAATCTGTTCCTCCATTGTTGTTTCCAAAAAATCTGTAAGATTAGTCATAATCTGTGAATCTTTAAATTGCTGATCCTTCTCCTTTTTCTTTCCAGGTATCACAAAAAAGATCTTAAGTATTGTTGGTAAAGTTTCCAAGGATAATTGAAGATTTTCAATCATATAATTTTTAAATTGCTCAAAAGGGGAGATAAGCTTAACCTTTGGAAAATTTAATACTCTTAAATTATTATATCTTCCCTCGTTTTCCATATTCTCTATCGTTCTAGCATGCATCTGTTCACCATTTTTTGCATTTGAGAAACCCGACATCCAAATCCTCCAATTTCTTAGTATATGCTGATACCACTGGGTCAATCTGAACTATACGATTTTGGGTTTCAGACAGTGTTGAATTTAAATTTACGATTGAGGTTTTTAACTCCATCAACACTGACCAAACATTTTCCAGAGTTATTCCAGTTACTTGATCCTCTCTCGAACTAGCCATTTCACTCCCTGTACCTTGCTGGCGTCGTTCCTGCCTCAAAACTGAGGTCGTTGCCTTGCCAGAGTGCCTCTCAGGTGTAGAGGTCAGCGGTTCCAAACAGTTCCCTTCTCCACTGCCACTGCTTCCTCGCATCAGCGGGTCACTGGCCTTAGGTCGCGCTCCTCCTTCCCTGGTTATCTCCCTGATTGGATCGAGCACCTCCGACTCCTCCGGACATTTGGCCTCCCCCAATACCAGGGACTGCGCGACTCGAGGCGGCTCTGGCGTCACGGGAGCCCCGGGGCTTAACGAGATGTGCAGGTCCAATGGCGTCACTATTGGCTCCACCCCGAAGCCAACAGCGGACTCCTCTCCCAGGGTTCTAGCATTTCTCGGTGAGAAGAATCCCTCAATTACCGTCTGAGAAGGTGTAGGAGTCAGGTTAGTCGGGGTCTCCGTCCTGACTGTCCCCTTCCTCTTCGTATGGGGCATCGTTTTCTTAGGTAATTCAATTCAACTGAGGAGTTCTCCGTTCACACGTCCTTCTAGTTAGCAGCCATCTTGGGTCTCGGTCTCCATTTTTAAGCTTAGGCCATAGTTTCGATGAATTGAACGAATGCATGAGAATATTCCAGGGCATGATGGGAAAGAATTTAGAAAACAAGAGAAATGACTCAGAACAGCAAACAAGGAAAAGCAATTAGGTAAAGCACAAAGACAGGTGGAAATACTGAGAGTTATTTCTGCAATCCCACATGGATCAAAACCTGACACTGGAATGGCCAAGACCCTAAACTATAGATGAGAGATGGATAATTGCAGCACAGTATAGTGGACTATGGACAACATAGTTCACAGCAAGCATAGGAAAAATGATGAAACAAATGCAGATTCTGCAAAGTAGACGTGGAAATGGTTATGCATCTTGATTCTGGGTGTGAAGTGCCGATGTAGAAGGCCTGTATTGTTATGGTCATGGATCCTTGGGGCAGCTGAGACTGCAAGTGTTGCACTGCGGGGACCCACAGTGGGCGTCGCAGCCGGGGGGCAGAGCTGAAGAGAGGCTTCAAAGAAGGCTTCACCACTGGAAGTCCGAGGTCCCCCCAGGAGGAGCCCAAGGACCCGGACCTCTTGGACTTAGGTGGGACCCTATGCAACCAAGGATCCAGGAAGCGGCCGAAGAGATGGTTGATGAGGATAGCAGGACCCAGGAGGCTGGAAGAGTCTTCACCCTCGGAAGCCTGCAGCTCCCCCGGGAGGAGCTCATGAGAGCCCGAGCCGCTGGGACTTTGGAGAATTCCCTGGGCCAGCAAGAACCGGATACTTGAGGAGGCGGAGGAAGCAGAAGTCGGAGTCCAGGAACGAAGCCGGGTCAGAAGTCAGAGGTCCAAAGCAGGTCCGAAGCCAAAGCAGGAAGCTGGAAACAGAGTCATTGGACGGAGCCAGGTCAGAAGCCAGAAGTAGAAGAGATGATCCAAGATCCAAAGCAGCAACTAGCAACTCAGGGGACTGAGTGAACCTCGTTGCAAGGCACTGAAGATGTCCAGAAGCAGGGTTTAAATACCCTGATTACGTCTGACGTCATCTGAGGCAGGGCTTGAGTTTTCCCGCGCTGGCCCCTTTAAAAGGAACTCCTCCCCGTGCACGCGCCTGGGGGGCGGGGCCAGCAGCAGCGGATCGTCAGCATCTCCCCAGAGGAGGGAGAGACGCGACGGAGGCAGTGCAGGCCCGAGGCAGTCTCGAAACGGCCCGGGCCGTCCCCGAGGTAGGTGGAGGGACCGGGGTAGAGCCCGGGACCGTAACATGTATATAGAAAGGCACCTCCCTTCCTGGACCACCTTCCCGGACCACCTTTCTTCTCTTCTGACACGGCCTGAAGACTCTGGCCCACCACGAGGCTGGACACCACACTTGTGTCACAGCCGGACGCCGCTAGCTTCCCATGCGGCAGGACGTTGCTGGGCCTCCTTGACGCACCTTTCCTTAGGTGTGCGCAAGCCCAGCGCTCCTCCATTTAAAGGGCCAGCGGCTGGAAAGTCCTGATGGTGTCAGATGATGACATCACCCATCCAGGCCTATAAAAGGTCGCTGCTGGCATTCTGTCACTGCCTCAGCAACAGGTCACTTAGTGCTCAGTAGAGCGTGTTGCTACTAGTGTAATGTCTCCAGTTCCAGCGTCCTTGTCTTCAGTTGTTCAGTTTCCTCCTCATTGCCTGCCTGCTCTTCTCCTCACCTACCTGCTCTGCCCATCCATCCCTCCTCTCGGACAGATTCCCTGGTTTTGACTTTTGCCTGATCCCGAATATGCCTGACCGCTGCCTGCCTCTGACCTCTTCCTGACCACAGATGCATCTGTCCGCTGCCTGCCCCTGCCCTTTGCCCAGAACATCTGCTTATGGTCCAAGCAACCCTAGGAGCTCCTCTTCTGCCATCAGCAGAAACCCCAGGCCAGACTCGGAATGGCCTGGAGGGAGGATGCCTCCGCCAAGTCCATGACCTTGGCAATCTTTTGCGCTGGTGGTGGACCCTTGGCCCGAGGTGGGGTTGACGCTACCCACAGGGCAAGCCCTACGGGTCAAAAAAGCAAACAGAATGTTAGGAATTATTAGGAAGGGAATGGTTAATAAAACGGAAAATGTCATAATGCCTCTGTATCACTCCATGGTGAGACCGCACCTGGAATACTGTGTACAATTCTGGTCGCTGCATCTCAAAAAAGATATAGTTGCGATGGAGAAGGTACAGAGAAGGGCAACCAAAATGATAAAGGGGATGGAACAGCTCCCCTATGAGGAAAGGCTGAAGAGGTTAGGGCTGTTCAGCTTGGAGAAGAGACGGCTGAGGGGGGATATGATAGAGGTCTTTAAGATCATGAGAGGTCTTGAACGAGTAGATGTGACTCGGTTATTTACACTTTCGAATAATAGAAGGACTAGGGGGCATTCCATGAAGTTAGCAAGTAGCACATTTAAGACTAATCAGAGACAATTCTTTTTCACTCAACGCACAATAAAGCTCTGGAATTTGTTGCCAGAGGATGTGGTTAGTGCAGTTAGTGTAGCTGGGTTCAAAAAAGGTTTGGATAAGTTCTTGGAGAAGTCCATTAATGGCTATTAATCAAGTTTATTTAGGGAATAGCCACTGCTATTAATTGCATCAGTAGCATGGGATCTTCTTAGTTTTTGGATAATTGTCAGGTTCTTGTGGCCTGGTTTGGCCTCTGTTGGAAACAGAATGCTGGGCTTGATGGACCCTTGGTCTGACCCAGCATGGCAATTTCTTATGTTCTTATGTCCCCACCTTCAGGAAGCGGAGCAGACCAGGAGACGGAGGCCGACTGGAGCTTCGCCAATACCAGCCCTCGTTCCCCGCAGGTTGAGCCCTTGGGTGCCAGGGCCGCTGGTCTTAGGCGGGCCTCCGTGTGACGACTCCCAGTAGGTGGTAGCAAGGGTGCGCCAGGGACCAGCAGAGGAGACAGAGGACCAGGGAAGGTCCGGATGAGGCAGGGTTCCAAAGACCTGGACGCCAAAGAAACAGTGTAGGACAAGGGGCGTCCAGGTAATAGAAGGCAAAAGCCTAAAAGGCCAAGTCTGTAGGAAACAGAAGAGTAGTGATAGGCAAGCTGAAGTCTGGCTAGGCGGCAAACAGACAAGGTACGAGGAAGCGAAGCAAGGGTCAGAGTCAGGAGATCAATACAAGTGTAGTCCAACGAAGCATGGGTCGAAGCCAGAGAGTCAGTCGAAGCGGAATCCAATGAAGCAGAGGTCATAGCCAAAGAGTCAGTCCAAGCGGAGTCCAACGAAGCAGGGGTCAAAGCCAGAGAGTCAGTCCAAGGGGACAAGGAGAAGACGAAGGATCAAATAAGTACAGGAACCAGGAACGGAGTCAGGAGCTGGAGTCAGGAAGGACAACAGGAACAGGAACAAGTAACAATTACAGGAACCAGGAACGGAGGACAATGAGCACATGAACAATCGTGGAAAACTGTTGTCAAGGCAGGGAACAAGTGGCTGGGCCTTGCCTTTATACAGAGGCCCATTGATGTCATCATATCGGGCTGCGGGCTATTTTCCCACCGTGGCCCCTTTAAGAATCGGGGAGTTGTGTGTGCGCCTAAGCCAGGGTCCAGAGGAAGCAGGACGGCAGCGTCACTCCGCGGCCCGCTCGGGGAGGCCCGCCGGGCGCAAGAAGGAGCCACACAGGAGTGAGAAGCAGCAGAGGAGGCTGCAGGCACTCGGGGACGGAGACGGCTGCCCACTGCCTCGAGCGAAGATGAACCGGAGCTTGCAGCTGAGATCCTGGGGTGAGTAGGCCTGGGCGTGTGCCTACCGCGGCCGGGACACGTAACAGTAATAGTTTATGGATTTTTCCTCTATGATCTTATCCAAACCTTTTTTAAACCCAGTTATGCTAATTGTTGTAACCACATCCTCTGGCAATGAATTCCAGAGCTTAACTATGAACTGAGTGAAAAAGAATTTACCTCAATTTGTTTTAAATGAGCTACTTGCTAACTTCATGGAGTGCCCCCTGGTCCTTCTATTATCTGAGAGAGTAAATAACTGATTTACATTAACTTGTTCAAGTCCTTTCATGATTTTGTAGACTTCTATCATATCCCCCGTCAGTCGTCTCTTCTCCAAGCTGAACAGCCCTAACTTCTTTAGCCTTTCCTCATAGAGCAGCCGTTCAATGCCCCTTATCATTTTGGTCACCCTTCTCTGCACCTTTTTGAGATGTGGTGACCATTGTTGCACTGCATTCAGAGTCTGGCTTCTTGCGATTTCCAGTTCAGCTTTTGTCTGCACTTTTCCATTTATATTTTATGATCTGTTTAGTCTGTATTTGGTGAGGGTCTGTCTGTATTCTGCATGTGTGACGAGGAGAGGTATTCTGCTAGTGTACGGTTTCTGTATAGAGATCTATAGCAGCTTGGCTTCTTCTGTTTTCCTATTAGGGAATGTTTTAGTTTTTTAGGGCCTTTTGTAATGTTTGCATTGTTATCTTTTCATAGGTAGGTTTGATGCTGTTTGAGTGCTGGTAGTTGTGCTGTTTTGATATAGAAAATGGATTGTATTGTAATTCTGTTTTCTTGTGGCTTTCAGAGGGCCCATTGTGTGTTATAGGAGGCCTAATATAATTTGGCCTCCAACTGTTTTGCAGAGTTTTCTGGCCAGCACCACAGCATTGCATGTAAATATACATATTGTAAGTGATAGTTTATCTCAGAAGACTGTAGTTTGAATATCCCTTTTCATGTAAAATCTGTTATTATAAATGTATAACTTTTAATTATGTGTAAGGCGGATGTGACAAGCTGGGATGGGGATGGAAGGCTCTACCAGCCTTGGGCATTGCTGACAGAGTATCCTAACTCGCAGTGTCAGGTTTTCTTGCATGGGTGAAGGTGCCATAGGTACCAAATTGCTTGGCTGCAGCTTTGGATCACAGAGAGTTTCTCCTGCTCATTGTATAAAGTATAAATCTGAGCTCCCAGTCTTCCCTCCTGGGTCCCTGCTCCTGGAGAACTATTCTCAGTGCTAGAGGATACTACATCATCTTGAGGGCAGGTCCTAGCTACAGGATTGCTTCCTTCCTCATCAAGCTGATGCTCTCCTTCCAGGTATAATGTATGAATCTGAGCTCCCAGTCTTCCCTTCTGGGCCCGTGCTCCTGGAGAACTATTATCAGTGCTAGAGGATACTACATCATCTTGAGGGCAGGTCCTAGCTACAAAATTGCTTCCTTCCTCATCAGCTGATGCTCTCCTTCCAGGTATAATGTATGAATCTGAGCTCCCAGTCTTCCCTCCTGGGTCCCTGCTCCTGGAGAACTATTATCAGTGCTAGAGGATACTACATCATCTTGAGGGCAGGTCCTAGCTACAAGATTGCTTCCTTCCTCATCAGCTGATGCTCTCCTTCCAGGTATAATGTATGAATCTGAGCTCCCAGTCTTCCCTCCTGGGCCCGTGCTCCTGGAGAACTATTCTCAGTGCTAGAGGATACTCCATCATCCTGAGGGCAGGTCCTAGCTACAGGATTGCTTCCTTCCTCATCAAGCTGATGCTCTCCTTCCAGGTATAATGTATGAATCTGAGCTCCCAGTCTTCCCTCCTGGGTCCCTGCTCCTGGAGAACTATTCTCAGTGCTAGAGGATACTACATCATCTTGAGGGCAGGTCCTAGCTACAGGATTGCTTCCTTCCTCATCAAGCTGATGCTCTCCTTCCAGGTATAATGTATGAATCTGAGCTCCCAGTCTTCCCTTCTGGGCCCGTGCTCCTGGAGAACTATTATCAGTGCTAGAGGATACTACATCATCTTGAGGGCAGGTCCTAGCTACAAGATTGCTTCCTTCCTCATCAGCTGATGCTCTCCTTCCAGGTATAATGTATGAATCTGAGCTCCCAGTCTTCCCTCCTGGGTCCCTGCTCCTGGAGAACTATTATCAGTGCTAGAGGATACTACATCATCTTGAGGGCAGGTCCTAGCTACAAGATTGCTTCCTTCCTCATCAGCTGATGCTCTCCTTCCAGGTATAATGTATGAATCTGAGCTCCCAGTCTTCCCTCCTGGGTCCCTGCTCCTGGAGAACTATTCTCAGTGCTAGAGGATACTCCATCATCCTGAGGGCAGGTCCTAGCTCCAGGATTGCTTCCTTCCTCATCAAGCTGATGCTCTCCTTCCAGGTATAATGTATGAATCTGAGCTCCCAGTCTTCCCTCCTGGGCCCCTGCTCCTGGAGAACTATTCTCAGTGCTAGAGGATACCACATCATCCTGAGGGCAGGTCCTAGCTCCAGGATTGCTTCCTTCCTCATCAGCTGATGCTCTCCTTCCAGGTATAATGTATGAATCTGAGCTCCCAGTCTGCCAGTCCCAATATTCCTGAGAGTGCAGTCCCAGCTGATCCTGAATCCTGCAGCCTTGTGTGCAGCCTCAGCTCCTGCTGTCAGTGCTGGGCGGGGGAGGCAGAGGGCAGCAGAGGGGGCTCTCTCTCACATCCTCTCTCTTCCTTACCCTCTCCCTGATCCTTACCAGTCTCTCCCCCTCTTGTGCCTCCTCACCCTGCTCTGTCCCCAGAATCCCTCCCTTTTCCCTCCTTCCTTCTCCCACCTCCCTGCTCTCCCCTCCTTCTTTCTTTTCCTGTTTCCCCTCCCCCTACTCCCCAGTCTCTCTGACAGGCTGCAGAGTTACCCATTTTGGTTTTTATGAACCGAAGTGGACTTGGCTTTATTAATCAGCCAATTGCAACACCCATGCCCTAGGACTACATTTCCCACAATTCCCATAAGAAGATAAGAAATTGCCATGCTGGGTCAGACCAAGGGTCCATCAAGCCCAGCATCCTGTTTCCAACAGAGGCCAATCCAGGCCTCAAGAACCTGGCAAGTACCCAAACACTAAGAAGATCCCATGCTACTGATGTTAATAATAGCAGTGGCTATTCCCTAAGTAAACTTGATTAATAGCTGTTAATGGACTTCTCTTCCAAGAATTTATCCAAACCTTTTTTTGAACCCAGCTACACTAACTGCACTAACCACATCCTCTGGCAACAGAGCTTTATAAGAACATAAAACTCAGACTAAGGACTACATTTCCCAGCGTCCATCTTAACTAGATGGGCCACAGGGTCTTTTTCTACCGTCAAGTTTTCGGTTTCTAACAGCTCCTTGTGCAGCGGCTGCAGTTCCCACTTCCTCTTCCTTGGTGATGTCACTTCCTGCTGGAAGGGGGGGGGGCGGTGCTCCCTGTACGGAACGTGGTGCTGAGACCGGAAGCTGAAAACCTTGAGCTGTGTTGCCAACCTAAAGCTTCTCGCAACCATCCCCAGGGACCGTGCAGGGAGGGAGCCGGGGTTGGAAATCCTGCTCTGGAGAAGGGGCAGGAGAATGGCTGCAGGGCTTTCTGCTCAGCAGGTAGGAGGGGGGCAGGGGATGCAGCCTGGGACTGATCCCATCCCCCACCCCAGGGACCGTGCAGGGAGGGAGCCGGGGCTGGAAATCCTGCTCTGGAGAAGGGGCAGGAGAATGGCTGCAGGGCTTTCTGCTCAGCAGGTAGGAGGGGGGCAGGGGATGCAGCCTGGGACTGATCCCATCCCCCACCCCAGGGACCGTGCAGGGAGGGAGCCGGGGTTGGAAATCCTGCTCTGGAGAAGGGGCAGGAGAATGGCTGCAGGGCTTTCTGCTCAGCAGGTAGGAGGGGGGCAGGGGATGCAGCCTGGGACTGATCCCATCCCCCACCCCAGGGACCGTGCAGGGAGGGAGCCGGGGCTGGAAATCCTGCTCTGGAGAAGGGGCAGGAGAATGGCTGCAGGGCTTTCTGCTCAGCAGGTAGGAGGGGGGCAGGGGATGCAGCCTGGGACTGATCCCATCCCCCACCCCAGGGACCGTGCAGGGAGGGAGCCGGGGTTGGAAATCCTGCTCTGGAGAAGGGGCAGGAGAATGGCCGCAGGGCTTTCTGCTCAGCAGGTAGGAGGGGGGCAGGGGATGCAGCCTGGGACTGATCCCATCCCCCACCCCAGGGACCGTGCAGGGAGGGAGCCGGGGCTGGAAATCCTGCTCTGGAGAAGGGGCAGGAGAATGGCTGCAGGGCTTTCTGCTCAGCAGGTAGGAGGGGGGCAGGGGATGCAGCCTGGGACTGATCCCATCCCCCACCCCAGGGACGGTGCAGGGAGGGAGCCGGGGCTGGAAATCCTGCTCTGGAGAAGGAGCAGGAGAATGGCTGCAGGGCTTTCTGCTCAGCAGGTAGGAGGGGGGCAGGGGATGCAGCCTGGGACTGATCCCATCCCCCACCCCAGGGACCGTGCAGGGAGGGAGCCGGGGCTGGAAATCCTGCTCTGGAGAAGGGGCAGGAGAATGGCTGCAGGGCTTTCTGCTCAGCAGGTAGGAGGGGGGCAGGGGATGCAGCCTGGGACTGATCCCATCCCCCACCCCAGGGACCGTGCAGGGAGGGAGCCGGGGCTGGAAATCCTGCTCTGGAGAAGGAGCAGGAGAATGGCTGCAGGGCTTTCTGCTCAGCAGGTAGGAGGGGGGCAGGGGATGCAGCCTGGGACTGATCCCATCCCCCACCCCAGGGACCGTGCAGGGAGGGAGCCGGGGTTGGAAATCCTGCTCTGGAGAAGGGGCAGGAGAATGGCTGCAGGGCTTTCTGCTCAGCAGGTAGGAGGGGGGCAGGGGATGCAGCCTGGGACTGATCCCATCCCCCACCCCAGGGACCATGCAGGGAGGGAGCCGGGGCTGGAAATCCTGCTCTGGAGAAGGGGCAGGAGAATGGCTGCAGGGCTTTCTGCTCAGCAGGTAGGAGGGGGGCAGGGGATGCAGCCTGGGACTGATCCCATCCCCCACCCCAGGGACCGTGCAGGGAGGGAGCCGGGGTTGGAAATCCTGCTCTGGAGAAGGGGCAGGAGAATGGCCGCAGGGCTTTCTGCTCAGCAGGTAGGAGGGGGGCAGGGGATGCAGCCTGGGACTGATCCCATCCCCCACCCCAGGGACCGTGCAGGGAGGGAGCCGGGGCTGGAAATCCTGCTCTGGAGAAGGGGCAGGAGAATGGCTGCAGGGCTTTCTGCTCAGCAGGTAGGAGGGGGGCAGGGGATGCAGCCTGGGACTGATCCCATCCCCCACCCCAGGGACGGTGCAGGGAGGGAGCCGGGGCTGGAAATCCTGCTCTGGAGAAGGAGCAGGAGAATGGCTGCAGGGCTTTCTGCTCAGCAGGTAGGAGGGGGGCAGGGGATGCAGCCTGGGACTGATCCCATCCCCCACCCCAGGGACCGTGCAGGGAGGGAGCCGGGGCTGGAAATCCTGCTCTGGAGAAGGGGCAGGAGAATGGCTGCAGGGCTTTCTGCTCAGCAGGTAGGAGGGGGGCAGGGGATGCAGCCTGGGACTGATCCCATCCCCCACCCCAGGGACCGTGCAGGGAGGGAGCCGGGGCTGGAAATCCTGCTCTGGAGAAGGGGCAGGAGAATGGCTGCAGGGCTTTCTGCTCAGCAGGTAGGAGGGGGGCAGGGGATGCAGCCTGGGACTGATCCCATCCCCCCAGCCTCTCACTGAATCCATTCTTTGGGCTCCTTATTCTCTGCATCCGCTCAGGCTCTTCTTCCTGCTTCTCCCCCTCATACAGCAGCAGCAGCTCCTCCTGCTTAAGGACCCTCTCAGTTTCTGCTTCCTGTGATTTCTTTACCTTCCCCCTCTGCCTCCTCCTCTCACTTTGCCTTTTTACACTGAGAGTTTGATGCTCCCAAGGGCTTGTCTGGGTACTTTTCTAGTTGCCTTTACAAAACTGGAGATAGGAATTTCTCCCCCTACTCTCCTGTGAAACTTTGGGTTGCTCATAACTCATTATTTGTAGAAAATTTAGCCGGTGGAGGTGCTCTGGGTAGGGTAAAATTTAGCTGGAGAGACCTGTTTGAGATTTGGGGCGCGATCCCTATGTGCCCATGGTTTGCAACACCCCTGAATACGGAATTAGTACATCACAATGGGAGATATGTCACTGCCCAGGACACCAAACTCTTCCTGCCCTGTTAGGATTTAGCACAGTGAGTCCTCCTGATGGAATAGAACCTGATGTTCCTGATGTTCTGGATAATGCTCTTATAGCTTCCTTTTTATTATAATGTGATTTATCCACGCAATGACATTTCATATTCTCTGTCTCTGGTATTAGAGAATATTTTCCAGTTTGATTTGAAAACCCTGGGGTCTATGGAGGAAACTGATTCTAGGGCAACACAGAGGAAACAAATCTGGCATTTCCTGGGGAAGAGGGGTCCTGGTGCCCTCTTTTCAATGATAAAATGTTAGGAGAATAAATCCAGCTGAGATCTAATGCACGCTGAGCCCTTCCACGTGTCTCTGAGTGTTTTTGGTTTGTGTTTCAGGTGCGGGTGACGTTTGAGGACATCGCTGTCTATTTCTCCCAGGAGGAGTGGGGGTATTTAGATGAAGGGCAGAAGGAGCTTTACAGGGAGGTGATGAAGGAGAATTATGAGACCCTCATCTCCCTAGGTAAAAATTGCATTATCTGCATGTTTAGTGGACTCGAGGGCTGATTTACTGAAGTCGTTTGTGACTTTTCTCCTGACTCCAGCTCCAGCATTGCTCTGGGTCTGAGCTGGCACCTGAGATTGGTTGTTTGGATCTTTTCATGTGAGACCGGCCCCTGCGAGGCAGTCTAGGAATTTATCTCAGATGTCTTACATGAGGCACCTGCTGGGGAGCATCCACAAAGTTTCTCATGGGACTTGGCTGAGCCCTCAGCAGCAGGACCAGGATACAGGCCTGAATGGGCCAAATTTTAAAAGCGTTAATCGCACTAAAAGATGAATACGTGAGCGACATGAATTTCAAAAGCTGCTAATTACTTGCTCGTGCTAAGAAAGGGGCGGGGCCAGCAGTTCAGTGTGTAAATCTGGCGGCCGCTGCTCATGGCGCACTGTTAGCTGCGTATATTTCCTGATGCTCCTGATGAGGTGTAAGTCTGCAGAAATCACTTTTTAGGATTAACACGATAGGGTGAGGGGTCTTGCTCAACTGGGGGGAGTGCAGGATGAAGAGCTAGAAGGGTCTGGATGACCCCAAGATAGACTGGGCACACTGGTGGGCTAATGGGTAAAACTGGGAATGGCTTTAACCTGAGCAGGTTTTAAAATCCTCTTCCCTGCACGCGTTAAAGCCGACAAATTCTTAAGGAAGAAATGTGCTTTACATCTGCTCGAGAACACATGCTGGGCGTATTTTACATCATACACATGTACTTGTGCACGTGATTTAAAACTCCAGCGTATCTTTGCTCACTCGCCCCCAGGTGCACGTACGGTCGTGGGTATTCTTGTTTTACAATTAGCTGAATATGAACAGCAGGATACAAGAGGTCTGAGCTTGCTTCATGACTGTCATTACCCCGTGCCATACTTAGCCATGCACTGATATAATAGGGAGGTTTCAGCTTGTCTGCACACTTCTAGCTGGCTCATGGCCATTTTTCCCTTCTCCCCTACCTATGGATCCATTCTCCTTCCTCTTCCTGACGCTAACCCTACCCAATCTCATTCCCCACTTCTGTCCATTGGGAACATCAGGTGCACTGTCAGCCTCCCATATTACACGAAGGAAGGCGATCTATGAAAGCCGTCAGGTTGAACAAAGGAATAGATGCCAATAGTCTTGAAAAAGAACTTTATTGAAGTGGAGACACAAAGTAGCCCGACTCAGGCCGAGTTTCGCCGTATCAAGACGGCTGCCTCAGGGGCTAAAACATAAATAAAAGTTCATATAAGTACATCTTTATGTAATAATAAATAAAACAATGATTAAAAACAAAGTGTATGTACTGTACATGTATAAAGCATTGGTGACACATAGAGTATATTATAAATTATTAACATCAAATGTAATATAAATTAAATAAACTCACGGTTAGTACAAATATATAGTGAATATGTAATAAAAGATGGTTTTACCTTGTGTATATTCTCTTCAGTACACAAATAAAACAAATCATATATGAAGGATCATATATACCATTATATGATCAATGAAAGTAATGAATCTGTAAAAATGCAAAAAAAGGGGGGGATGGCAATATTATATAGGACTTTGTTCAAATATTAAAAATTGATTAATAAACAAATATCATGATGTATATACAGAGGTATATAATATCTTATGTGCACCTAAAGTATCAATTGATGACTTATATATCTATTCTTAAAAATCTGTGTAGATTTGTAAAAAAGCTATTCTATTTTATTTGAAACGAAATATTTAATAAAAGTCAAATGAATAAGTGAAAAATGTCAAAAGTGAATTATTAAATGAAAAGTGCAATGATTGTCTAAAAAAGATTGTTTGTCTAGAAATGATATATGACTAATAGATTAAGTGTATTGATGTATTAAATAAAGATAATTAGTTAATTAACAAGGTGGTATTATAGAAACCCTCCTGATGATTAAATTCAATACTGATGTGTGTAGTAATGAAGGAAAACCAAGTCAAATCTGTATGTGTATAAAAATGTATATAAGGATCTAAATATGCAAGTATGCAAAATTAAAAGGAAGACTAATGCTCTGTTAAGAATAAAATCAAATGGAAGACTATCTATACTAACAAAAAACTAATTGTTAAATAAATATCTTAAGTAATGGCTATATCACTAAAATAGAGCATAAATAATAAATCGTTATTAATGAATTGTGCAATGTAAAATAGTTCTAAACGATGAAATTATTTAATACAAAAAAAGGGGAGCATCTGTTGTCGACTAAGCCGAGTGTTTAGAGCACCATTGTGAATTAATTGTATATCGAATAATGATAGTCCGGACCGCGTCTGCAAAAATCTATATACAAATGGAGTGTCAACTCGAAAAACTACTATTATTATATTAAATGTATAATGTGATTATCATAAGAACTATCACCAGTGTAAAACGTGTATTCATAGGCAAAGTGAAAAAATGTGAATCCGATGATACGTAATAAACCGAAAAATAGATGAAAAATAGGCAATGCTGTGATTAAATAAACCATTCTGTATCGAAAAGAAGCAGCGGAAGAAACAAATTCTCTTATGAACACATATGTAGGACGATCTTGACTTTTACAAAGAAACATGGAATTAGCTCTATTCAAACATTAATTGTGTATGATATTCGCGCCAAGGTATAACTGCCATTAAGTGCCAATAGATGTCAATAGTTAGTGTCCATAAATGAACTGGCAACATTATTAAATACTAGTATACCGCTCTGTTTAAAAGCTTACTGCCTATGATACAATAACTTGATGCAGAATTTATTATGAGGGAAGCAAAATGCTTTATAGTCGATTGCATGGATCGGACTCAACTATGCGGGCAAACATTTATTGAGCTCTATATAGATATAACTAGTGTGCAATTTGCTAGCCAAGGGGCAGTTATCAATGATTACCAATTATATCAGACAATAAGAAAATATATAAAAAATAAAAAATAAATGAATAGATATATAAGTCATCAATTGATACTTTAGGTGCACATAAGATATTATATACCTCTGTATATACATCATGATATTTGTTTATTAATCAATTTTTAATATTTGAACAAAGTCCTATATAATATTGCCATCCCCCCCCCTTTTTTTGCATTTTTACAGATTCATTACTTTCATTGATCATATAATGGTATATATGATCCTTCATATATGATTTGTTTTATTTGTGTACTGAAGAGAATATACACAAGGTAAAACCATCTTTTATTACATATTCACTATATATTTGTACTAACCGTGAGTTTATTTAATTTATATTACATTTGATGTTAATAATTTATAATATACTCTATGTGTCACCAATGCCACCTGAGTCGGGCTACTTTGTGTCTCCACTTCAATAAAGTTCTTTTTCAAGACTATTGGCATCTATTCCTTTGTTCAGCCTCCCATATTCTCCACCTCCTCGGCCATTCTGTCTTCTGCCTTGTCCATTGCTTTACAAAGTTTTCTTCCTCTCACCCTAAGAGACTCTCACTGTCTTTACTGTCATCACACCTGCCCTTCTCTGGATATCAATCTCAGTCCTGTCCCTCCATGGTAACTCTCATCCTTCCCCTCCAAGCTTATCCTACCCCCACTCTCCTCCTTCTCTCCCTCTCAGGTTTTATCTATGGAGTATCCGCTCTGTTTCCAGCAAGCTCGTCTACGTTCCTGAGCTCTTCTCTCTCATTCTCTCCATTTTCTCTTGCTTCTGTGTTTATCCCACTGTTGTTTTTTACATTCTGTTACAGCTTTCATCTCCAACACTTCCGTGAGGTAATTCCAGGCATCCACCACACTTTCTATGAACAAAAGATAGCTCTTGATATTATTCCTAGTCCCCCCCCCTTGGAACTTTCTATCATGACCTTTGCTCTACAAATTTATTTTCCATTCAAAAGAAGTTTACTTCTTGAGCATTATTACCTTTCAGGTATGGAAGTGTCTCTATCATATCATTTATTTATTTAAATTCATTTAATATACCGATGTTCAAGACCAGGTCTTATCGTACCGGTTTACAATAATCTAGGGGTGAACCAGATAACAATGAAAGCAAATAAGCAAAAAGTTACATAATAACAGGGAATGTGGATCTGGGCTGCTAGAAGAAAGGATAGTTTAACAATTTCAAACTGGAGAGCAGAGCATATAAGCAGAAAGTAGGTGCTAACATGGTAAGAATTATATATAGATTTACAAGGTGTATACGAATGGGAATGGGAATATCATCCCCTTTCTCCTCTTCTCTAGGTTATACATATTTAGGAGCTCATCTCATAAGGCTTTTGGTGCAAACCCCAATGTTAGATATTTTTCATGGTCACCAGTGGTTGGTCAGAAATGCACAGCTCTAGCACTGTGAGATATTGTCAGAGCAGTGATTATAGGATCAGAAACCCAGATCCATTTCCATGGTTACTAATGCCTGATTAATGTCTTCTTCTATCACCAGCAAGTGATGAGGTCACACAGCACATAAAGGAGGAGAATCGAGAAGAACACCCTATGGAAGAAGGGCTGATCCCAAGAGAATCAGGAAATGGCTTTGAGAATGTTTCACAGGGGACTGAGAGAAGCAACACAAGGAATAGTCAGCAGGAGTCAGAGAAGAAGCAGAGATACCCTGCAGGAGTCTCACGGGATGGAGTCACTGCATGTGAGATGGAGGTCAAAGTCTTCCCTGAGCACCAGAAACACGAGAGCCCCTTTCAGAGCAATACCAGTGATCAAAAGACTTCAGATCTTTACCAGAGGGAGGGGAAAGGGAAGAAATCCTTTCTGTGTGACTCCTGTGGTACAAGCTTTGGTAAGGAATCACATTTAATATTGCACCAGAAATCCCACTCACTCCACACATTATTTCTATGCAGTAAATGTGGGAAAAGCTTCAGTCACAAGAAAAATCTAAAAGTGCACCTAAACATACATAAAACAGAGAAACCCTTCCCCTGCAGTGACTGGAGGAAAAGTTTAATTAGTAAGTATAAGCTAAAATTACATCACAAAATCCACACTGGAGCGAGACCCTTCTCTTGCACTAAAGGTGGAAAATGTTTTATTAGGAAGAAAGACCACACACAACACCAGCCAGTCCATACTGGAAACAACCCCTTTACTTGCACGGAGTGTGGGAAAAGCTTCCGTCGTAAGGATACGCTAATTTTGCACCATAGCATCCACACAGGAAAGAGACCATTCTCATGTACTGAATGTGGAAAACGTTTCCGTAGCAAATCAGGTTTCTCCGCACACCAGAAAATCCACACAGGTGAAAGACCATACATGTGTACTGAATGCAATAAAAGCTTCCCTGTGAAAGGTACCCTCAGAAGACACATGAGTCTCCACAAAGGGGAGAGACCATTCTCATGTAGTGAATGTACTAAAAGCTTCCCTGAAAAGTGTATGCTCACCCAACACATGAGAATCCACACAGGGGAGCAACCACTCTCCTGTACAGAATGTAATAAAAGCTTCATGCACAAGAGTGCCCTCATAATACACATGAGAATCCACACAGGAGAGAGACCATTCTCCTGTACTGAATGTGGAAAATGTTTCATTAGCAAATCACTCCTCTCCCAACACCAGAAAATCCACACCGGTGAAAGACCATACATGTGTACTGAATGCAATAAAAGCTTCCGTATGAAGGGTAACCTCACGAGTCACATGAGAATCCACACAGGGGAGCAACCACTGTCATGTACGGAATGTAATAAAAGCTTCACGCAGAAGGGTGCCCTCACAATACACATGAGAATCCACACAGGAGAGAGACCATTCTCCTGCACTGAATGTGGAAAACGTTTCGTTTGCAAATCACACCTCTCCCAGCACCAGCAAATCCACACAGGTGAAAGACCATACATGTGTACTGAATGCAATAAAAGCTTCCGTATGAAGAGTACCCTCACAAGACATATGAGAATCCACACAGGGGAGCGACCATTCTCATGTACAGAATGTAATAAAAGCTTCATGCAGATAGATGCCCTCAAAATACACATGAGAATCCACACAGGTGAGGAACTGTTCTCATCTAGTGAACGTGGAAAACGTTTCATTAGCAAATCACACCTCTCTGTACACAAGAAAATCCACACCGGTGAAAGACCATACATGTGTACTGAATGCAATAAAAGCTTCCGTATGAAGGGTGCTCTCACAAGACATACGAGAATCCACACAGGAGAGCGACCATTCTCATGTACGGAATGTAATAAAAGCTTCATGCAGATAGATGCCCTCACAATACATATGAGAATCCACACAGGAGAGAGACCATTCTCCTGTACTGAATGTGGAAAACGTTTCATTATCAAATCACACCTCTCCCAACACCAGAAAATCCACACCGGTGAAAGATCATACATGTGTACTGAATGCAATAAAAGCTTCCGTATGAAGGGTACCCTCACAAGACACATGAGAATCCACACACAGGAACGACCATTCTCATGTACAGAATGTAATAAAATCTTCATGCAGGAGAGTGCCCTCAAAATACACATGACAATCCACACAGGTGAGCAACTATTCTCATGTAGTGAATGTGGAAAATGTTTCATTAGCAAATCACACCTCTCCCAACACCAGAAAATCCACAAAGGTGAAAGACCTTACATGTGTACTGAATGTAATAAAAGCTTCACGCAGAAGGGTGCCCTCACAATACACATGAGAATCCACACTGGTGAGGGACTATTCTCGTGTAGTGAATGTAATAAAAGCTACCCTGTGAAGAGTGCCCTCACACGTCACATGAGAATCCACACAGGTGAGCGACCATTCTCTTGCAGTGAATGTAATAAAAGCTTCACGCAGAAGGGTGCCCTCACAAAACACATGAGAATCCACACAGGGGAGCGACCATGATCATGTACTGATTGTAATAAAAGCTTCCCTGTGAAGGATGCCCTCACAACACAGATGAAAACTCACTCATGCATTAAAATGGAAGGTCCTTTATTAGGAAGCAAAATCTCTCAAAACACCAGAAAATCCATTTGCCCCACTACAAACCATTTACATGACCTGAGTGTGGGTGAAAACTTAGGGGTAGATTTTCAAAACAGTGCCCAACCATCCACAGATTTTAAAACATGCGCCAAACTTTCATAAAATAAGTGTGGTGATGCTATTGGGACTTCCCCGGTTCCCTCCCAGTCTGCTCCAATTAAGGAATGGATTGGGAGGGCATTCAGTTACCCCCCCCTACCTACACTTCCTCCCTCTTCCCCTCTCCTACCCACCCCCTAAACCCTAACCTACCATTCCCTAAATTTTTATTTTATTACTTATTGTTCTTCCAGAGCAAAAGCAAGTATCAGAAAACCTTCATAAATAACTTTATATTAATCTCACACCAGAAAATACACACAGGAGAGAGACCATTGTCTTATACTAAGTGAGAGAAAACCTTCATTAATAACTACCGTATATATTAATCTCACACTAGAAAATCCACACAGGAGGGAGACCATTCTCATATATTGAATGTGCAAAATGTACATTAGGGAGTCTGAGGTCTCACCACACCAGAAAGTCCACACTGGAGTCCTGAGTGAAGGAAAACCTTCCTTGCTAAATTTACATTAATCTTGCACAGGAAAGTTTAAACAGATGAGACCTTTTTCATATGAGTGTAATAAAACATTCTTACAGACGACACATGAAAATCCACACAGGGGAGAATGCGATCATCCCCAATAAACACTGGCATACAAAAGAGATTCATTCTGATCAAGGTCTACACAAACAAACTCATGGAGACCCTGCCCCGAGAGAGACCATTGTCATCCAATAAATGCAGAACATGCTTCATTAGGACCATTCGCCTCTCACCATACCAGAAAATGCACACAGATCACACATGATGACATTTAACAAATGATGCAATCAAAGACCAAGAAAATGTGCCAGAACGATACAGAAATTGAATTCTACTGAGCGCCAAGGGTCTGATGCATCAAGACACTCCCTGTGCATAGAGCTCCCCATACTCCAGCAGGAAATTCCCTTTCACAAAATGCGAGTGCTAAGAGGGCATTAGCAGTGAATTGGAGAGACTAAGATCAGACTCAGCCAGGGCCACTTTCACCCAGCAGTCTCCTCCATCTCTCCTGCCCTATTAATCTGATGCTGGTGCAGCTTTACTCCTTGTTGGCTGATGGGAGGGCAGAGGGGAATATATTTATTTTACTGAATTTCTTCACTTTCCTGTGCAGGGACCCACACAGATGGCTTAGTTCATTATTTTGCATTTGGACACAAAACATGCTGAGCACTTTCCCACAGGCTGGGCTGTCACTTGTTTCAATGAAAATGTTTTACCCTACACACACACTATCTGAATTTGTCTGTAGTTCCAAATGTTCCAAATGCAGCAGTCATTAGATTCCCTAAATCCACCCTTCCTTTTAGCAATTACAGGTGTCATTCCATTAGTTACAGGGATTCCTTTTCCAATTTATGGTGCAAAGATACACTGAACAAAAATACAGTGCTTCAAGCCATTTTTAGAAGTTATGACTTCTGAATATATGTATACTTTTAACAAAACTATTAATGAATTGTCACAGCTCTATGTACAGATGATTGTTATTATCCCAAAGCATAGTATGTGCTATTGTAAAAGGACAAGTTTGTGTTTCCATTGATAACAACTTTGAATTTGGTCTAATTCGTGGGAAAACTGTTAGACTGGCTCACAGATCTAGGGATAGTTGGCAGTGGTTTCTTGTTGTTTGCTCTGATCCTTTGCTTGTGAGTGTGAAAACAGTGTGGATGTGTTTGCCTACCTGTTTATTGTTTTATGGGCCTAAAACAACATCTCCTATTACTTTGAATACAGTCAACATTTAGAGGTCAGGTATGACCCAGAACCTCTATGCTTCTCTTGAAAAAGACCTCCTCAGGATGAGTCATGTTAACAAGGACAGGTAAGATCTGGATAGTCTATCACTAGGATGGGTTATTCTGGACAACCTAAGACAGTTGCATGGCCCTGAGTGTAATGATTGTCCCCAATCATTAAGAGGGAACTAATGAAAATGTAGGTTATTTGTTAATTGCTGCTTTAAAAGAAAGAACTACCTCATGTGTTAACAAATACCTGGAACAAGAAGGCCTGAACAGCATGGGAATGCAGAGTAAATGTGAAGATGAGACTGAGTAAGTAAAGAATGTGAGATGCATGAGAAAAATGTACCAGCAATAGAAAAGAACATGAGAGCCAAGTTTAATAGTCTAAAAGAGGGAAATGCAAATTTAAAACAATGCTATGTTTATTCCCATAAGGAAATACAATCTCATTCTTTCCGTTTCCTCTATCTTGATGTATATGTATAGAGACTTTGGTAACCTACCACTAGAATAGGTAATGCCAGGTACGGGCCATTTAGTATGAAGAATTAGTAGAGCTTATTCTTCAAGAGGGGAATGATAATATTCTGGATTAAATAATTGAATAATGAAATTAATGGAACAAGAGAGAGGAATGTATGTCTTTATTAGCAGGCAAAACAATTATGGGTAAGAGAAACAGAAGCAGTTTTACATAGTGAACTGTCTGCAATTCAAGGTTGAGTTACTGAGCGGGATAGAGACATCTGGTATTTTCTAGTATTAGCAAGTTTCAGTAATTCTCCACTCTAAGAAAAGGGAGTCATTTCAAAACAAAAAGAGAAAAAAACTCTGCTAGCCATGTATAAAAGACAATGATGTATCCTTTAATAACTGAGCAGGCTAGGTAATACGTCACCATTAAGACTATTACGCTGCTCCCAAGAAACCTTGTGTATTTACTCTCACTCTCACAGGACAAGCAGGATGGTAGTCCTCACATATGGGTGACATCATCAGGATGGAGCCCAATCACGGAAAACTTCTATCAAAGTTTCCAGAACTTTGACTGGCCCCTACTGGGCATGCCCAGCATGGCACTAACCCTGCAGCCAGCAGGGGTCCCCTTCAGTCTTCTTTTTTCCGCGCAGCAGTAGCCTTGCGCTTTAGGAGCTCTGAAGAGATTCCTGACAGGAATTTTCCTCACGGAATTAACTAAAGTTAAATTGCCCCACAGGGTCTCTCCTCTAACTTTTCTCTGGCTGAGGTACTCCGGTAAGTTTTTTGACCGTTTTCTGTCGATTACCGTCGAGTTTGGCCCTTGCGGCCTACTGGCCGTCAACCGTACCGCGGCTCGATTTTTTTCTATGGCCATGGCGTCGGGGTTCCGTCGGTGCCCGGACTGTACTCGCACCATGCCTATCACAGACCCCCATGGAGTCTGTGTAATGTATTTAGGCCGTGAGCATGATGTCCTGACTTGCACCAAATGTGCCCTCATGACACCTAAAGGTCGCAAAGCCAGAATGGAGAAGATGGAACTCCTCTTCTGTGTTCAGACCCCGACGCCGTCCATCGCATCGACGGAACCGGCACCGTCGCACCAGCATCGACCACCGTCTGGTGACCGTCCGCCATCGACGTCTTCACGGCCATTGACGCCCGCTACTCCCCCTCAGTATCGAGGGGATCACAGGGAAAAACATTGCCATCGACATCGTAAGACTCGGATCGTCGAGGGAGCAAAATCATCGACCGAGCCACCGTCGAAGAAACCGCGTCCAGGAAAGGCACTGACCATTCTTGCGGACCGGGTCATCGAGGCCACCCTCAACTGATCGGGGTTTGGGAGTCGCGAGTCCGCCTGTAAAGGTGGTCCCTCCGACTGTGCCTCTGCCTCCCTCTTCTGTTCCGGAGCCAGGGCTGCTAGCTCCAGGTCTCCAAGAAGAACTGGACCGGCTGGTTCAGGAGGCCATCGACAAGGCGATGCAACATCTCCAAGTTCCTCCGACACCAGCACCAATTGTGGAACCTGTCACCGATCCGATTGCGGCAGCGCTGACACCGCTGCTATCCCGGATGGAGGTGCTCAGGATAGCCCTTCCACCTGTGGTTCCAGGGTCTCTGATGGCTCCGATGCCCTCCCCGTTGACAACTTCATCAGGAGGAGAAACACCGTTCCGCATTCCTCCATCGGGAGTTTTGCCTCAGCCATCGATTGCCAATTCGTCCCTCGCCACCGATTCATCCATCGGTGCCGATATGTCCATCGGCGCCATCGATGCCTTCGATGCCGGCACCGATGCCTTCCATTCCATCCTCGGTGCCCCCGGTCATTCATTCGATTTTCTCGGAGCCTCGACCAGGGCCTTCAGGTATCCAACCCCCTTCTCATCCTACAGGTCAGTCTGCTGATCCTTATGACACTTGGGATGATGATACTTTCACAGTCACCAATTACTTACCTTCACCGCGTTCTCCTCCAGAGGACCTCTCTTTCATAAATTTTGTGAAGGAAATGTCTGAGTTGGTCCCTTTCCAACTTCAGACGGAACAGGATGATAGGCACCAGATGATGGAGTTGCTCCAATTCCTGGATGCCCCCAAAGTAATCCCCTCTATCCCCATTCATCAAGTTCTTCTTGATCTCCTCAAAAGGAACTGGGAAAATCCTGGATCCATTGCTCCAGTTCACAGAAAGGCTGACACTACTTATTTAGTTCAGTCAGCCCCGGCTTTCAAAAATCTCACCTCGACCACCACTCAGTTGTGGTAGAGTCGGCTCAAAAGAAGGCAAAAAGGTCGAAACCACACTCATCTACCCCACCTGCTAAGGAACAAAAGTTCTTAGACAATATTGGTCGACGAGTGTTCCAAGGAGCCATCCTCATCTCCCGAATTGCTTGCCAATATAATAGGGTCATCTTCAAACAGATACAGGACTTTTCTGAGTCCCTGCCTGAACAATTCCCAAGACCAGCTACAAACCCTTGTAAACAAAAGATTTGAGGCAGGAAAGCAAGAGATTCAAACATCTTATGATATATTCGACACCTCTACCAGTGTGTCTGCAGCTGCTATTTCGGCAAGACGGTGGGCCTGGCTCAAATCTTCTGACGTTCGCCCAGAAGTACAAGACCGGCTGTCTAACCTACCATGTTTAGGAGATAATCTGTTTGGTGAACAGATCAGAGAATGGTGGCTGAATTAAAAGACCATCATGAGACTCTCAAACAGCTCTCATCGATGCCTTCCGACTTCTCCTCCAGGCAACCCTTCCGGAAGGACTCTAAGAAGTCGTTCTACCACCCAAGAAAGGCTTATCCACCACCAGCAAGGTCCCGTACCACGAGACCTTATCAAAAGCCTCAGACTTGCCAAGCCCGAAAGCAAAAACCACAAGCAGCTCCTCAGCCAGGACCTGCTTCAGGTTTTTCGACTTCCGCTTGGAGAGCAGCAGCCAGATTCCTCTGCCAGACATACCAGTGGGAGGTCGATTGTTCCACTTTCACAACATGTGGCAGTCAATCACAACCGACCAATGGGTACTGGCAATCATTGCTCAGGGTTATCATCTAAACTTTCTCGCCCTACCACCGGACTCCCCACCTCTACAGACGTGGAGAACGTCCGACCACTCCATTTTTCTGGATTAAGAGGTTTCCCTCCTCCAGTTAAGGGCAATAGAACCCGTCCCACTCTCACAGCAAGGCCTAGGGTTCTATTCCCAGTACTTTCTCATCCCAGAGAAATCAGGGGTGTTCGTCGAATTTTGGACCTACATGCTCTCAACAAGTACCTCCAGCAAGAAAAGTTCAAGATGGTAACCTTGGGGGTTGCTTCTACCTCTTCTACAAAGAGGAGACTGGCTCTGCTCTCTGGACCTCCAGGACGCATACACGCACATTGCGATAACTCCAACTCATCGCAAGTATCTCAGGTTTCTAGTAGGCCCCAAGCACTATCAGTACCGAGTGCTTCCGTTCGGCCTGGCATCTGCACCATGAGTCTTTACCAAATGTCTTGTGGTTGTCGCAGCTTTCCTCAGGAAAGAAAGCGTTCACGTCTACCCCTATCTGGACGACTGGTTAATCAGGGCTCCAACCCAGCAAACTGCTTGGTTGTTCCTCGATTTGACTCTACACACTCTAATTTCACTAGGATTTTTCGTCAATTACGGAAAATCCTTTTAGTCCCATCTCAAACCTTGTCGTTCATTGGGGCAGACTTGGACAGCTTGCAGGCAAAAGCCTTTCTACCTCAACAACGAGCGCTAACACTCGTGTCTCTCACTCACCAGTTGCAGTCTCAGCATACAGCAACAGCTCGCCAATTCCTCGTCCTTCTGGGACACATGGCGTCCTCAGTCCATGTTACACCAATGGCCCGCCTGGCCATGAGGACTCATGCATTGGACTCTGAGGTCACAATGGGTTTCAAGCTGTTCAGCCTCTGTCGACCATTGTCCACTCACCAACTCATTCCGTCTGTCTCTCGCCTGGTGGAAAGATCAGAACAATCTCCTCCAGGGACTGCCCTTTCAAGTGCCAGATCCTCAATTCATTCTCACCACCGATGCTTCTAACCTCGGGTGGGGAGCTCACGTAGACAATCTACAGACACAAGGGTCTTGGTCTCCAAAGGAAGCCAAACATCAAATAAATTTCCTGGAACTTCAAGCAATGCGATATGCTCTCAGGGCTTTTCAGGATCGCCTATCAAATCAGGTCATCCTCATTCAGACGGACAACCAGGTGGCCATGTGGTACATCAACAAGCAGGGAGGCACAGGCTCCTTCCTTCTGTGAAGCTGCGCAAATATGGGCGGAAGCTCTCTCCCACTCGATGTACCTCAGGGCCACCTGTTTGCCGAGAGTGGACAATATATTGGCAGACAAGCTGAGTCGCGTCTTCCAACCGCACGAGTGGTCTCTCAACTCCTCAGTGGCGGACTCAATATTCCAACAATGGGGATACCCCAGACAGACCTCTTTGCGTCTCCTCAGAACCACAAAGTGGACAACTACTGCTCCCTCATTCGGAGCAAATGCTCTCAGCCCAGAGATGCATTCTCCCTCTCGTGGGCAACCGGTCTGCTCTACGCATTCCCTCCACTTCCACTTCTCTTGAAGACTCTCGTGAAGCTACGTCAGGACAAGGGAACCATGATCCTGATAGCACCTTACTGGCCATGCCAAGTGTGGTTTCCCATACTTCAGGATCTCTCCATCCGCAGACACATTCCCTTGGGAAAGGACCTGCATCTGATCACTCAAAACGACGGATGCCTACACCATCCCAATCTTCAGGTCTTGTCTCTGACGGCATGGATGTTGAAAGGTTAATCCTTCAACCACTTAACCTTTCAGATTCGGTTTCTCGTGTCTTGATTGCTTCATGGAAGCCTTCCACAAGAAATCTTATTCCTATAAATGGAAAAGGTACACATCATAGTGCACCTCTCAGTCCCTTGATCCCTTTTCCTGTCCAATCCCAAGGTTTTTGGACTATCTCTGGCATTTGTCAGAGTCAGGTCTTAAGACATCTTCCATCAGAATGCATGTCAGTGCGGTAGCCGCCTTCCATAAAGGTGTCTGAGATGTCCCTATTTCAGTACAACCCCTCGTAACACGCTTTTTGAAGGGCTTGCTCCATATCAAGTCACCTTTACGTCCTTCGGCCCCTTCTTGGGACCTTAACCTGGTTCTCGGTCGGCTCATGAAACCACCATTTGAGCCTCTTCACTCCTGTGACCTAAAATATCTCACATGGAAAGTGATTTTCCTTTTGGCTATCACTTCAGCTCACAGGGTTAGTGAGTTACAGGCCCTAGTTACCTATCCGCCTTAATTTATTATTTTGAACTTTTATATACCGACATTCATGTGGAAAATTACATATCATATCGGTTTACAGTGAAACACAATATTGCAAAAAGCATTACGTAGAACAGGGATTCTATGTAATGCTTTTTAGTGTAAAGTCTTACACTAAACTCCTGCAGGACGGGGTGGTACTCTGCACTCACCCTAAGTTTTTACCTAAGGTAGTTTCGGAGTTCACATTAATTAATTAATTTATTAATTTAATTTATAGTTTTTATATACCGGGAGTTCCTGTATACAATACATATCACTCCGGTTTACAGATAACAGTAAGAACTACTGCCGGGGGGCAGTTACATGGAACAAATCAGAACACTTGATCTAAATAAATAGTAAAGAACAAAACTGCTGGGGGTAGTTTACATGGAACAAATCTTGGAACAAATCAGAATCACTTAATCTAAATATATAGTAAAAAGAACAAAACTGAGTTCAACTTTTAGCATATAAATAAGGCAATTGATAATCTTGTCTAAATAGGCAGAGAACAATACATTTAAAACCAAGGACTGGGGTGTTTAAATATTCTAGTTCTTAGCTCTCTGGGAATGCTTGCAGGAAGAGCCAAGTCTTTGATAGTTAAAAGGTAATGTGGCATGGCTCAAGGCGGAGGTCTGGTGGTAGGGAATTCCAGAGAGACGGGCCCCGCAGTTGATAGAGCGCGTTTTCTCAGGGAGCATTTAGCTGGCTGGGTAATCAGTCTGTTTTGATATGCTCTTCTAGTCGGCTTATTCGAAATATGAAGTTGCAGCTTGAAGGTTAAGTTGAGTGGGGATATGTTATGAAGGGCTTATGAATCATCATGCTGCTTTTGAACTGTATCCTGTATTTAATGGGAAGCCAGGTGGAAGTGCTGGAGGATTGGGGTGATGTGGTCTTTTTTTTTGCGTTGTGAGAATTCTTGCTGTGGCATTTAGGACCATCTGGAGGGGTTTGGTAGAGCATGCGGGGAGTCCCAGCAGAAGTGAATTGCAATAGTCTAGTTTCGGGAGAATGATGGCTTGGAGTACTGTGCGGAAATCTCTGTAGCGTAGGAGTGGCTTTATTTCTTTAAAACTTGTAGTTTAAAGAAGCATTCTTTGGTGGTGTTTGTTAATGAATTTATTGAGGCTGAGTCTGTCGTCTAGAATTACACCCAGATCTCTGACTTGCGGTGAGGTGGTGTATCCTGAGGTGTCTGGAGAGTTGCTTGGAGATAGGCAGGGTAGATTTTTCCGGTGCTTATTATAAGGATTTCTGTTTATGGGTATTTAGACCAGGTTGAGGCTGGTTAGAAGCTCGTTGATGGGTTGAGAGGGCATTTATTCCAGTAGGCCATGGTCTTCTGTAAGGTGTCCGTTATGGGGGATGATAATTTGTGTCATCCGCATATAGGAAATGGGTAAGTTTGAGGTTAGTGAGGAGGTGACAGAGTGGGAGAAGATAGATGTTGAAAAGGGTGGGGAGAGTGAGGATCCTTGTGGTACCCCCATTTTGGCCTTGGATGGGGTGGGATTCCTTGTTGTTTATTTTGACTCTGTATGTTCTGTTCTCTAGGAAGGATTTAAACCAGTTGTACGCTGCTCCTGTGATGCCGATGTCTGTAGTCGTTGTAGTAAGCCAGAATGATTCACGTGTCGAACGCTGCTGACAGATCCAAGAGTGCGAGAAGGCAAGGTTGGCCTTTCTCAAGATTGAAGATAATGGTGTCAGCTAGAGTGGCTAATAGTGATTCAGTGTTCTTTTTTCTTCCGGAATCCGTATTGGTTATTGGTAAGGATATTGTTGTCATCAAGGAATTCAGAGAGTTGTCGGTTGACCACTTTCTCCATAATTTTAGCTAACATAGGAAGGTTTGCTATAGGTCTGTAGTTTGCAGGATCTGTGGTGGAAGGTTGGGTTTTTTGAGGAGAGGTTTAAGCATTGCAGACTTGAGTTGGTTGGGAACTTGGCCTTGGGTGAGAGAGAGGTTGATAATGTCTACAAGGGTTTGGCCACGATGTCAGGGATGGAACTCAGCAGGTTTGATGGGATATGGTCTAGGGGGTGAGAAGACGGTTTTATCTTCTTCAGAATGTTGATATTTTCCAATGTGGAGGTGGGTTCGAGAGATGTAAGTTCAGCTGTGTAAGTGTTGGGTTGAAGAACGGGTGCTATAGAATCTTGGGAGCTGTGGTTGCTGGAGGCGCTTGTGTGCGGGAAGGAATGTCGTTTTGAGAGGGGCAACGAGTTGAGGTAATTTTGTTGTCAAAGTAGTTGGCTAGTTCATTGGCTTTTTTAAGAGCTTGGTCATCGGGGATGCATGGTCCAGGAGGTTTGGTAAGGGCTGAGGCATAGGCGAAGAGGGCTCTTGAATCAAATGAGAAGTGGTGTATTTTTTTGGAGAACAACTCTTTCTTGGTTATGTTGATTTCGTTTCTGTATGTGTTGAGACATGATTTGTAGTGAGAAGGGATGTTTTAGTTGGGTTTTTTTCGCCATTGGTTTTCTTTGCCTCTAAGCTCGTGTTTGCGTGCTTTCAGCTCTGTAGTGAACCAAGGTTTCCTGTTGTCTTTATCTGGGTTGATGGACTTTGTTTTCTTGGGACACACTTGATCAGCGACCTTGGTTGGTGATGTTGAGCCATGATGCTGTAGCTGAGTTGGTGTCCGTAAGGTCTAGATTCATTAGCTCCTTGGTCAGGTGTTTGCTGAGGTGATCTCCTGAGCACTGTTTTCTAACCGAAATGGAGATTGTTTGGGTTGTATGAGAGGGTGGCTCCGCCATCTCTAACATGGATGTGATGATGCTGTGATCAGACCAAGGTACAGTGGAACATGTAGGAGTGGTGTGGGATGAAAAAGCCTTCGTTTATGAAGATAAGGTCTAGGGTGTGACCTGCTTTGTGGGTGGGATCTTTTACTATTTGTCTGAAGCCCATATGGTTGAGGGAGGAGAGGAGAAGAGTTTTTTACAGTTGGAGGATTGAGGTTGGACATCCACATGGAGGTTGAAGTCTCCCATCAAGGATGGTTGGTTTCCGGAGGAGTTCAGGTGTTTTGCTGTTAGCTCTATAATTGGGAAGGGTTGTTGATTCAAGACTTCCGGGGGGAGCGTAGATTAGTGCAATAGTCAGATGGTTTAGAGTTGAAATAGCGCGAATTCTATGTTTGCTATGGCATTGGATGTCTGCAGTGTTAGGCCTAGTGGTTTCTTGGCGGCTAGTAGAAGGCCTCCTCCTCTTTTTTTTATGTCTGGGTATAGATAGTATATCGTAGTTCTGGATGGGCAGCTGGTTTGATATAGGGCAATGTGGGTGGGTTTTTAACCAGGTTTCTGTTACAGCGCATATATCAGGTTTAGAATCAGATAAGATGTCATTGAGTAATGTGGTTTTTTTGGATATGGATTGCGCGTTGAACAATGTGAGTGAAAGAAGAGCCAGGCCTAGACATTGTGTTATGGGTGTCAGCATGATGGGCCTGATTCTCTGTTGGCGGTTAAGATGGGGTTGTGGGGATCTTAGGAGCTCTCCACCTTTGGTTGTAGATGATGGGGATAGTAAGTGGAAGCATGGTGGTGGGTGAGCGTGGTGGGTTCCGATCTGACACTGTGGGTTCGTCAAGGGCTGGGAGGTAAGGTCCGCTGTAAGGGCACTGCTTCCACTGCTGCTAACGGAATAGCCTGTTGGACTTGCCTTGAGAACTAGCTGGTATAGAAGCCCTGGCTTCTGGGCTGCACTAAGGGGAGCACAAAGGGCAGGCCCCTTTGGCGCGCTCCTTCGGCGCGTGACGCCTAGCCTAGTTGACTTTTATAGGTGACTTTTTTTCGTCGCACATCATGATGTCATCAATATGAGACTTAACATCCAGCACAGAGATTTGAAAGGTGATTCGTTAGTTGCAGGGCAGGCTCCCAGCTGGGGGAGGGGTTAACAGCCACGAGGTGGAGGAGGAGGAGAGGTCAACGGAGGGCTGAGTAAGGAGAAAGCTCTATCCAATCCCTGGATTCTGGCTTGCAGAGCAGGAGCACAAGAGAAGCAAGTGGAAAATGAAGTTACCTGCGCAGAGAGATTTAAAAGTACATCGTTAGTTGCAGGCAGGCTCCCAGCTGGGGGAGGGGTTAACAGCCACGAGGTTGGAGGAGGAGGAGAGGGTCCAACGGAGGGCTGAGTACAGAGGAAAGCTCTATCCAAGCCCTGGATTCTGGCTTGCAGAGCAGGAGCACAAAGAGAAGCAAGTGGAAAATGAAGTTACCTGCGCAGAGAGATTTAAAAGTACATTCGTTAGTTGCAGGGCAGGCTCCCAGCTGGGGGAGGGGTTAACAGCCCACGAGGTGGAGGAGGAGGAGAGGGTCCAACGGAGGGCTGAGTACAGGGGAAAGCTCTATCCAAGCCTGGATTCTGGCTTGCAGAGCAGGAGCACAAAAATCAATCCATCATACTACCTACCTTCTTTCCCAGGCCCCATTCCAATCCAGGGGAACAGGCTCTGCATACCCTTGACTGTAAACGGGCTCTAGCTTTCTATCTAGACCATACAGTTGCCCATAGGAAGAGCACTCAGTTATTCGTCTCTTTCCATCCCAACAAGTTAGGGCAACCTGTGGGTAAGCAGACTCTCTCCTCCTGACTAGCGGATTGCATATCCTTTTGCTATCAGCAAGCAGGCATTCCATTTCAAGCCGTGTTAAGCACACTCTGTGAGGGCCATGGCGACTTCAGTAGCACACCTACGATCGGTGCCGCTTCCTGACAGTTTGCAGGGCTGCCACCTGGAGTTCTCTCCATACTGTCGCAGCCCACAATTGCTTGGACAAAGCCGGAAGACAAGATTCCATCTTCGGCCAGTCTGTCCTGCGTAACTTATTTCCAACGTGACGTACCCACACCCTTCCGCCTGCCCGGTGGGGTTCAGGATGCCCTCTACCAAATTCTACCCCAGTTGTTGTGCCTGTTGCACACTGTTGGGTATATTTGGTGCATGTTCGGACATCCTCCGCTCGGTACTCACCCATATGTGAGGACTACCATCCTGCAAAAGCAAATGTTGCTTACCTGTAACAGGTGTTTTCACAGCACAGGCAGGATGTTAGTCCTCACGAAACCTGCCCGCCTCCCCGCGGTGTTGGGTTCATAACGTTTTGTTGTTTTATTTTTTCGGCACTGCCTGTAGCTATCAAACAAGACTGAAGGGGGACCCCTGCTGATTGCAGGGTTAGTGCCATGCTGGGCATGCCCAGTAGGGGCAGTCAAAGTTCTGGAAACTTTGACAAGTTTTCCGTGATTGGGCCCCATCCTGATGATGTCACCCATATGTGAGGATGAACATCCTGCTGTCCTGTGAGAACACCTGTTACAGGTAAGCAACATTTGCTTTCTTGCTTTCTACTAATAAAGATACTCATTTTAAAGAGGAAAAGGTAGTTGTTAATTATTTACAAAGTGCCGGCCTTCTTTGAAATCTCTATGAGCGTGTTGTATACAGATGATGATTTTTCTTTGAACTCTCTGCAAAGGCCAGATAATGATCTTGAAATCCCTGGTTGCAGCCCAGGGTAATTGAACACTTCCGTTTTCCTAGTTTGAATTTTGCGGGCCCTTATTTTCTAGTAGGTAAGGCTCAGCTCTTCCTCCGTCTGTGTGCTGGTGGCTGGGGCAGTAAGGGCTCGGTCTTCTGAGCACCAGGGGCTGTCAGTTTGAATCCAGCTTAGGAAAAAGAGAGGGGGATGAAAAGTAGGTATAGTCAAGCTTTGGAGCTGGTCCCTTTTAGGATTTTTTTTTTTCAATTCCTTTTTTTGGAATTTTTTTTTTTTTTTTACACCCAATTATGTTTCTGTGAGCGTTTCCCATTTACGTGCAATGTGTCTGGCATGTCCTATTTTTCCAATAGGAGGTGTGGATTAGGGTGAAGTGGAACTTCCTTTTTCATGGCGAGTTAGTGAGGGCCTGTTTTCTCCCAGCCTGACATCATCACGAAAGGCCGGCTCAGGGTGAGGCGAGTGTCGGGGGACATTTCGGGCCCTGCCTTAGTGGATGATATCGGGCAAGGGAGGCAGCCGCGAGGATCAATCCCATAGCGGCAGGAAGTTTTGTGGTGCACAAGCAACTTTGGCGGGTCACCCCATGCCCCTTTGTCAACAGGACGGCTTAACCCTCCCAACTGAAATTTGAAGATGAACCAGAAAGAGAGAAGAAATGTCCCTCCTGTGGGCTTGTCGTACCCCAGAACATATTGCAGAGCAAAGTGTGCCTTCTGGCCTCATGAGAAGCTTTAGTATTCCAGAGAGCGATGACGCCATGGAACGCCGCCCATGCAAAGTTTATCATTCAACCTGACGCTAGCAGATTCTTGAGTGGAGTCGTAGTCTAGTGGTGAGAGCAATGGGCCCTGAACCAGAGAAGCCAGCATTCAGTTCCCACTCAGGGATTGCTATGGCAAATTACCTCTCTCTCCTACAAGAATAAATGTGGGGAGTACCCTTTTTGGGATTTTTTTTTCAAAAGGCCGATATTCGGCTCCATTTGTCTGGCTAAATTCGGGTATTAGCTAGGAAAATTGCAGACTTTGAAAATCCCACCCTCTGAGCGGCCCCAACTTAGCCCCATGACTTTTTATCTGGCTGAAATGTTATCTGGCTAACTTGAGGGGGGGGGGGGGGGGAGCCTTCCAGGTCAGAGTTCGGCTATCCGGCTAAGGTGAGTGCTCGGGCCTAGCCTGTGGCCAACTCAGCATAGCCTCCGGTTTGTAAGGTGGCGCGTTAGACACAAGGGTCCTAATCCCAGGCCCTTCCAGGGAGGCTACTTTATTTATGTTATGTATATTTAGCCCACACCTTTTTATTGGTATCTCCAGGCCGGAGGTAACACATGTAAACGATGGCAGGGCAGATAAAGATCACAAGGGTCCACCCGGTCTGTCCATTTCAGATTCGTCCACTTTGGTTAGATTTTCAAAGAAATCCCTGTACGCAACCCAGCGACGACTTCTGCCTCCTCTGTGTCTTTCACCTCACTTTTCAACTCTGTTCCCACCGCCGCTGGCTGTATGTGTCCAAAGCATGCCCCGAGTCCGTCACAGTAACGGCATCTGCATCCGCCACTAGCGGGCCGTTTCAGGCCTTGCCCTCTTCAACTTAATTAAGCGCCTCTAAGCCGGTCGAGCTGCACCTTAAACACCAGCGGCTCCGTCGTCCTGCAGCCCCCACGGTGAAACATCCCTTGTGGGAACCGTGAAACACTGCGTCTAGGCAGCCCCGCAGGCTTCAGACATCCGCTGTGGTGACTGCACAGCCCCCTGCGGTTCTCATGGCAGAAATTTGAACCACGCGGGGCTCCATAGATAAAGAGCTCTGTGGTTCAAACAAGGGCAAATGGGAGGGCTGGGCAGGGGGTGAGAGTGGGAGATGGAGATGGGAAGATGGTAAGACAGGTGAAAAGAGAGAGACAGAGACTGGAGGGCTAGTGAGGGGACAGAAAGGGGTGACACTTCCCTGTGAGTGGACAGGAAGTTATAGGAGTAAAAGACAAAAGGGAAGGCTCAATGTCTGAGATAGGGGTAGGGAAGACAGCAGAAGAGAAGAGCAGAACCAACAGCAATGCCAAAAAGAATGTGAAGAGAGAAAAAAAAGGTTGAGAATGTTTTCTTTGCAGTTTTTAGAGAGGGGCAGAGGTCTGCTCTGCGAACGTGCATTTCTTCTGTCTTTGCATTTTGTTCAGTCCAGGAGGAAATGCATTTCTTTATCTTTTTCCAGTGCATGCCACAGTCAGGCTGGTCTGGCTTTCCTTTCAGCCACTGACCTCCATTTCCTAGTTTGAATTTTGCGGGCCCTATTTTCTAGTAGGTAAGGCTCAGCTCTTCCTCCGTCGGTGTCGGTGTGCTGGTGGCCGGGGCAGTAAGGGCTTGGTTCTCTGAGCACCACGAACCGAGAATTAAATCCAGCTTAGGGAAAAAGGGAGGGGGTGAAAAGTAGGTACTAATCAAGCTTTTTTATTTTCTCTTTAGACGGATCTGGTCCCTTTTAGGATTTTTTTTTTTTTAATTCATTTTTTTGGAATTTTCTGTTTTGGTTTTCTTACACCCGTTATGTTTCTATGAGGGTTTCCATTACGTGTAATGTGTCTGGCATGTCCTGTTTTTCCAATAGGAGGTGTGGATTAGGGTTTCAGGAGGGATGTGTTTGGCTTGTCTGTCCCTTCCCAGGTACAGTCGCTGCTGGTTCGGTTTTTGGGAGTTAGTGTGTTTGCCGTCTAGATTCTCGGTGCCTTTTTTGCAGGCTTTTATGTGACTCGCCAAAGTTTCTGGCAATGAAAGGTGTCTGTGCGTCTGCGTGACTGCTGTGACACCAGAAGTGGAACTTTGATTTGCATGGCGAGTTACTGAGATCCTGTCTCCCCCAGCCTGACATCATCACGAAAGGCTGGCTCAGGGTGACGCCTCTCTCCTCACGCGTCACCTAGATAGGATTATAGACAGTGCTGGGGAGGAGCCGGCTGTCGTGGTGCATGTGGGCACCAGCGACATAGGAAAATGTGGGAGGGAGGTTCTGGAAGCCAAATTTAGGCTTAGGTAGAAAGATTAAATCCAGAACCTCCAGGGTGGCATTCTCTGAAATGCTCCCTGTTCCACGCGCAGGTCACCAGAGGCAGGCAGAGCTCCAGAGTTTCAATGCGTGGATGAGACGATGGTGCAGGGAAGAGGGATTCAGCTTTGTAAGGAACTAGGGAACCTTTTGGGGAAAGGGGAGACTTTTCTGAAAGGATGGGCTCCACCTTAACCAGAGTGGAACCAAGCTGCTGGCACTAACTTTCAAAAAGGAGATAGAGCAGGGGGAAAGCCGACAGTCACTCAGCAGTGCATGGTTCAGAGAAATGTATCCATGAAGGATACTAATGAATCAGGAGCGTTAGGGCATCCCAACTTATACACACAGGCTCTTAATCATACATACACATGATTTCTCTCACACACAAAGGATCTCAATCATAGACACATACTCTTTCACACAAACAGGTTTTCAATCACAAACTTACACATACAGGTTCCCAATGGTAAACTTACATTCATGCTCTCTCTCTCACAGGCAGGCTCTCAATCACAGACATACTCTCTTTCACATATACAGGCTCTCAATCATTCACATACATGCAATCTCTCACTCACACACACAGGATCTCAAACACACATGCTTGCTCGCTCATTCACTCTCTCTCTCCCCCCACCCCGGGAACGCGCGGCAGCAGCAGCCTCCTCTCAACGCTAACCTCCTTCATTTTCAGCCCTCGCGGAGGAGGAGGTCCCATCGGCCGCGGTTTGAAGCTCTTCTTTATTTTCCTCCGAGCCGCGCTGTACAGTCTTCTTTTCTTCGGACCGACACTGACCACACTAGCGTGGTCTCTTCTTCCCGCGCACGCACCCGATGCTCACCACTTCCTCTTCCGGGCCGCGGTGGGGGGCGGGAAGAAGAGAGCACGCCGGTGCCGCCGACTCCAGCTGTTCTGCCGCGTTCCGCCCGGGCTGACAGCATTTTAATCCCGGGCGGAGGAGGACCGGGGAGCAGCTGGGTCAGCGGGGGACTGGAAAGTGTGGCGACACACTGATTTAGATTTGTCTGCGAGCCAGATGCAGCCATCAAAAGAGCCATATCTGGCACGTGAGCCATGGGTTCCCGACCCCTGATCTAGGGGTTCTGATTCCTTCAGATATTAATGTCATTTATCAAACAAACATCCAACCCATGTTGAAGAACCTTAAAGACTGTTTACAGAGGTGGTCCCCACTTGCCCTTGTCACTAACAGGCAGGATACACTTGTTTAAAATGAATGAGCTGCCGAGATGGTTATACGTTTTTCTGATGTTGCAAATCTGGCTAAGCGAGGGGACCTTCAGGGGATAAATAGAGCTCTTAGGAGCTTCATCTGGCAAGGCGTAAGGCAAGGAGAGCTTTAAAATGTCTATGTGAACCGTTATGTAATGGGGGCTTAGCGTGTCCCGACTTTAAAACATTACAATCTTATATGTATGTTGCGCCACTTTAAGACTGGTTTGCGAAGACCTCTTATCATTCTTCTAACCACACTTACAAGCTTGGTTACATGGGCTGACCTGTTACAGGTGCCCAAACCTCTGCTTCCAGCCCATGCCGGACGCTTTCTTATCATAGAGTCAGGTAGGAAAGCCTGGAACTGCCTTTGTGCTCGTAAAGGTACTCGGAGTCCCCTGACCCCTCTCATGCCAATTTGTGGCAACCCTCAATTTTTGCCAGGCCTCAGTAACATAGTGTTCCGTCAATGGGGGTAAAAAGGCTTTAATATCTGAGCCAACTAGTAAATTTATCTTAACAACGAATCCATACCTTTATGGAAGTGCAAACGAAATATGGTTTAAGCGACTCTGACAGGTATGCTTACTTGCAAATCAAACATTACATTACCACATTGGGAGTTCAAAAGTCCCCTACCAGGACTATAAATTCTTAGAATCTTTGTTTCTGGGACCTACTACGGGGGAGCCTCGGTGCTCGTTTTTTTTTATACGAGCCTCCAGAACCACATCCCAATATCTTCACATGAGGTTATAGCACAAAAGTGGATGGGATATACGGTTTTTAGATATCTCTGCTACAGATGTTAAAGAATATCTGAAAAAAACATACCGAAACTGTCTGAAAATACTATTACGCGGGAGGTACAGTTTAAATTTATATGGCAATTTTATTATTCCAGGCAGAAAGCCTTTCAAATGAAGGTCTGTCAGTCTCCTATTTGTTTGAAGTGTGACCAAAGAAGCCGGGGACTACCATCACAATTTTTTGGGCGTGCCCAAAGTGCATGCTTTCTGGAAAAGAGTTCACGCCCTATGCTCGAGCTGTTATGATAATATTCTGTCAGATGACCCTAATTCTGGCAGTCTGGAAAGATTCCGGAGGTGATCCGAAATTTCCTAAAGAACAGCAGAGATTCCTCCTTTTGGGGGCCGTTGCAAGCTAACTAAGCAAGTTATATTATCAGTTTTGGTTGTAAAGGAGCCTCATATGTGTTCCAATTACGGTTAAATAAGATGCTCAAATTAGCCAGTTTTGATAATATCCTCAGGTCAACAAGGATCAGAACGTAAAAGAAAACAAAAACAGGCAGTATGGGATCCTTTCCTTCTAAAGGTCATGGGTAAGCACAGAGACTCGCACACTCCTTCAGGAAGGTGAAAATCAGGTTTTCAACTGACAGCCCATGACTCGTCTAAGTCACAGTCTCTGTAATAGCTTTTATTATTATTTATTATTTTTATATACCAACATTCATCTCAATTGAGATATCACACATTCAGGTACTGTAGGTATTTCTCTATCCCCAGAGGGCTTACAATCTAAGTTTGTGCCTGAGGCAATGGAGAGTAAAGTGACTTGCCCAAGGTCACAAGGAGCGACAGCGGACTCGAACCCTGGTCTCCTGGTTCATAGCCACTGCTCTAACCACTAGGCTATTCCTAGTTTTGTATTAGTCGCTGCATTGCCTTATGAAATCTAGCAACTAAAGTTGTAGCGTTACAGCACTAAACACTGGCACGGCAGGGTGACGAGGTTCATGACAAATTGCCAGGTGTTTTTTTTGGGAAAGAACGTTTAAGATATAACTGTTTGTACAATAACTACAATATTGGATATCACACTAGTCATTTTTTTTTGGGGGGGGGAATAAAAGGATATAATCAATGGGGTATACGTTCAGTCATTCAACAGGTCATAAATATTTGATACCTTTATGCTGCTATAGTATAACTTCTGTTGTCAGTGCCGTTTCTCTCTTATTGAGCTCGGGCACAACGTTCATTCAAGATATGGAATTATGCATAAACACTGTAAGACGTTTACACTCTTCAAAGCATATTATTATAGTATATTTTTTTTTTCCATGTGATGTGCATAAATTTCATAACAAGTATATTAGTACATGTGTATATTTGGTTGAACCCTAGCTACCCACATGACTGTATGGCTGTTTTCTTTTATTGTATCAGTAATGTCCTCCACACCATTGTTATATGCTGAAATGTATGACTTTTCATGCAGTCACCCTAATAAAAGATTATATATATAAAAAAAAAAAAAAGATGATGTGGTATTCCTCTAGTACTGAGAATAGTTCTCCAGGAGCCACAGGCACAGGCGGGAAGACTGGGAGCTCAGAGTATACATTATACCTGGAAGGAGAGCATCAGCTGATGAGGAAGGAAGCAATCCTGGAGCTAGGACCTGCCCTCAGGATGATGTGGTATCCTAGCACTGAGAATAGTTCTCCAGGAGCAGGGACCCAGGAGGGCAGACTGGGAGCTCAGATTCATACATTATACCTGGAAGGAGAGCATCAGCTGATGAGGAAGGAAGCAATCCTGGAGCTAGGACCTGCCCTCAGGATGATGTGGTATCCTCTAGCACTGAGAATAGTTCTCCAGGAGCAGGGACCCAGGAGGGAAGACTGGGAGCTCAGATTCATACATTATACCTGGAAGGAGAGCATCAGCTGATGAGGAAGGAAGCAATCCTGGAGCTAGGACCTGCCCTCAGGATGATGTGGTATCCTCTAGCACTGAGAATAGTTCTCCAGGAGCACGGGCCAGAGAGGGAAGACTGGGAGCTCGATTCATACATTATACCTGGAAGGAGAGCATCAGCTGATGAGGAAGGAAGCAATCCTGGAGCTAGGACCTGCCCTCAGGATGATGTGGTATCCTCTAGCACTGAGAATAGTTCTCCAGGAGCACGGGCCCAGGAGGGAGACTGGGAGCTCAGATTCATACATTATACCTGGAAGGAGAGCATCAGCTGATGAGGAAGGAAGCAATCCTGGAGCTAGGACCTGCCCTCAGGATGATGTGGATCCTCTAGCACTGAGAATAGTTCTCCAGGAGCACGGGCCAGGAGGAAGACTGGGAGCTCAGATTCATACATTATACCTGGAAGGAGAGCATCAGCTGATGAGGAAGGAAGCAATCCTGGAGCTAGGACCTGCCCTCAGGATGATGAGTATCCTCTAGCACTGAGAATAGTTCTCCAGGAGGGAAGACTGGGAGCTCAGATTCATACATTATACCTGGAAGGAGAGCATCAGCTGATGAGGAAGGAAGCAGTCCTGGAGCTAGGACCTGCCCTCAAGATGATGTGGTATCCTCTAGCACTGAGAATAGTTCTCCAGGAGCACGGGCCCAGGAGGGAAGACTGGGAGCTCAGATTCATACATATACCTGGAAGGAGAGCATCAGCTGATGAGGAAGGAAGCAATCCTGGAGCTAGGACCTGCCCTCAGGATGATGTAGTATCCTCTAGCACTGAGAATAGTTCTCCAGGAGCAGGGACCCAGGAAGGAAGACTGGGAGCTCAGATTCATACATTATACCTGGAAGGAGAGCATCAGCTGATGAGGAAGGAAGCAATCCTGGAGCTAGGACCTGCCCTCAAGATGATGTGGTATCCTCTAGCACTGAGAATAGTTCTCCAGGAGCATGGGCCCAGGAGGGAAGACTGGGAGCTCAGATTCATACATTATACCTGGAAGGAGAGCATCAGCTGATGAGGAAGGAAGCAATCCTGGAGCTAGGACCTGCCCTCAGGATGATGTGGTATCCTCTAGCACTGAGAATGGTTCTCCAGGAGCACGGGCCCAGGAGGGAAGACTGGGAGCTCAGATTCATACATTATACCTGGAAGGAGAGCATCAGCTGATGAGGAAGGAAGCAATCCTGGAGCTAGGACCTGCCCTCAGGATGATGTGGTATCCTCTAGCACTGAGAATAGTTCTCCAGGAGCAGGGACCCAGGAGGGAAGACTGGGAGCTCAGATTCATACATTATACCTGGAAGGAGAGCATCAGCTGATGAGGAAGGAAGCAATCCTGGAGCTAGGACCTGCCCTCAGGATGATGTGGTATCCTCTAGCACTGAGAATAGTTCTCCAGGAGCAGGGGCCCAGGAGGAAGACTGGGAGCTCAGATTCATACATTATACCTGGAAGGAGAGCATCAGCTGATGAGGAAGGAAGCAATCCTGGAGCTAGGACCTGCCCTCAGGATGATGTGGTATCCTCTAGCACTGAGAATAGTTCTCCAGGAGGGAAGACTGGGAGCTCAGATTCATACATTATACCTGGAAGGAGAGCATCAGCTTGATGAGGAAGGAAGCAATCCTGGAGCTAGGACCTGCCCTCAGGATGATGTGGTATCCTCTAGCACTGAATAGTTCTCCAGGAGGGAAGACTGGGAGCTCAGATTCATACATTATACCTGGAAGGAGAGCATCAGCTGATGAGGAAGGAAGCAATCCTGTAGCTAGGACCTGCCCTCAAGATGATGTGGTATCCTCTAGCACTGAGAATAGTTCTCCAGGAGCACGGGCCCAGGAGGGCAGACTGGGAGCTCAGAGTCATACATTATACCTGGAAGGAGAGCATCAGCTGATGAGGAAGGAAGCAATCCTGGAGCTAGGACCCTGCCCTCAGGATGATGTGGTATCCTCTAGCACTGAGAATAGTTCTCCAGGAGCACGGGCCCAGGAGGGAAGACTGGGAGCTCAGATTCATACATTATACCTGGAAGGAGAGCATCAGCTGATGAGGAAGGAAGCAATCCTGGAGCTAGGACCTGCCCTCAGGATGATGTAGTATCCTCTAGCACTGAGAATAGTTCTCCAGGAGCACGGGCCCAGGAGGGAAGACTGGGAGCTCAGATTCATACATTATACCTGGAAGGAGAGCATCAGCTGATGAGGAAGGAAGCAATCCTGTAGCTAGGACCTGCCCTCAGGATGATGTGGTATCCTCTAGCACTGAGAATAGTTTCATCCAGGAGCAGGGACCCAGGAGGGAAGACTGGGAGCTCAGATTTATACTTTATACAATGAGCAGGAGAAACTCTCTATAATCTCATTGTATAAAGAAAAACAGCAGCTTATAGCAGCAAAATATATGCTATCCTGCCACCAGACCACAAATGAAACCTAACTAGGGACGATATGCAACATAAGAACATAAAAATTGCCATACTGGGTGGAGTCTGAGGGTGCATCAAGCCCAGTATCCTGCTTCCATTAGTGGTCAATCCAGGTCACAAGTACCTGGCAAGATCCCAACCAGTAAATAGTTCCCGTGCTGCTATCACACAGTGAGAAGCAGTGGCTATTCTCTAAGTATACTTGGTTAATAATTTCTGGACTTCTTCTCCAGGGAGCTTGTCTAAACCTTTTTTACTCCTAGCTATGCTAATTTTCTTAACCACATTCTCTGCAATGAATTCCACAGCTCAATTGTGCATTAAGTGAAAAAGAATTTTCTCCTCTTTGTTTTGAATGTGCTACTTACTAACTGCCCTTGGTCGGGACCATTCCTGTTGCTTCGGTCCTAAATGATGGGCCCTTTCAACGATTATTTTTCCTCTCAGCTCTTGTAGGCCCAGTTCCTCCAAGAGGCCAGTCCTCCAAAAAGGTACTCACATTAACCGAATTTTCATCCTCAACGATCCCCACAAATCTGATGTTAGACCCTGCGGCTCAGTTTTCCAAGTTGTCGATCTTGAGTGTTTTCTCCTGCATTTCTTTCTCCAATGACTGCACACGCCTCTCCAGTTGCAAAACATCGTCTTCCACTGTCGACACTTGCCTCTCAACATGATCAAGATGCAGAGTAATGTCAGATAAAGACGATTTAAGCTCCTCAGTTTGAGAAGATATATGTGACAATCTTTCATCCAAGGCTGAGGCCACTGCATCAGTAAATTTAACAATTAGAGCTGAGTCACATCCTTCTGCAGTCCAGCTCCCATGCAGTCGGCCATTTTGGGGTGAGGCGGGTTTCCCCTTCTCTTTCTCTCGTTTAGCCTGTCGAAGCACCATCCAGTCAGGGGTTTGCCGCATCCAGCCCAAATTAAGCCAATCAGTTCCTGTATCTTTGATACAAAGGTAAGAAAATTCAATCAAGTGCGTGTGGAATTGTACAAAAAGGGAAGATGTACCTGGAACTCAGCTCGGTGCTGCCAGCTAAGCCCACCACATCACGTGACTCTTAATCATATTTAACCAAGTTTTTTCACTAGTATGTCCGCAGTGGCTTTTGAAGAGAATACTGGCAGGCTGAGGTCACTGCTGGGGTATGTGTAGGGTGAGGTCAGCTTTGAAATCTGACTCTGTCTCCATCTGCTGACAGGGGAGCATAACATTGGTCCTGAGTCCATCTGTCTACACTAAGAAAAACAAAATCATCAGATAAGGAATTTCTCTAATTTCTTCATTCTTTTTCCGTCTTCGACCATAGGGCTGCCAACTGCAGGGTTTTACATAAGAAATGCCAATCTGTTTCCAGAGTGGCCAATCCAAGTCACAAAGTACCTAGCAAGTTCCCACACATTAGATAGATCACAAGCTACTATTGCTTATTAATTACCGTAATAGCAGTTTGTGGATTTAACCTCTAGGAACTTATCCAAACATTTTTTTAAACCCAGTAACACTAACTGCTGAAACCTCAACCTCTGCAATGAGTTCCAGAGTTAACTATGTGGGGAGTGAAAAAGAACTTTCTTTGATTTGTTTTAAATGAGCTAGTTGCTGACTTCATGGAGTGCCCCCTGGTCCTTCTATTGTCTGAGAGAGGAAATAACCGATTTACATAACTTGTTCAAGTCCTTTCTTGATTTTGTAGGCTTCTATCATATCTCCCTTCAGTTGTCTCTTCTCCAAACTGAACAGCCCTAACCTCTATAGCCTTTCCTCATAGGGAAGCCGTTCCATGCCCCTTATCATTTTGGTCGCTCTTCTCTGCACTTTCTCCAGTGCAGCTCTATCCTTTTTGAGATGCAGCAATCAGAACTGCACACAGTATTCAAGGTGTGGTCTCACCATGGAGTGATAGAGGCATTATGACATCCTCTGTTTTATTTTCCATTCCTTTCCTAATAATTCCTAACATTCTGTTCCTTTTTGATTGCCACAGCTCACTGGGCTGTCGATTTCAATGTATTATCCACTATGACGCCTAGATCTCTTTCCTGGGTGGTAAATCCTAAGATAGAAACTAACATTGTGTAACTACAGCTTGGGTTATTTTTCCCTATTTGCATCACTTTGCACTGGTCCATGTTAAATTTCATCTGCCATTTGGATGTCCAATCTCCCAGTCTCACAAGGTCCTACTGCAATTCAACACAATCCACTCGAGATTTAACTACTCTACATAATATTGTATCATCCGCAAATTTGATCACCTCATTCGTCGTACCCTTGCCAGATCATTTGTAAAATATTGAAAAGCACCGGTCCAAGTACAGATCCCTGAGGCACTCCACTGTTTACCTTTTTCCACTGTGAAAACTGACCATTTAATCCTACTGTGTCCTGTCTTTTAACCAACTTGCAATCCACAAAAGGACAACGCCTCCTATCCCATTACTTTTTAGATTTTCTTAGAATCTTCGCAAGCAGGACTTTGTCAAACACCTTCTGGAAATCCAAATAATACCACATCTTACCGGTTCATCTTTGTCCACGTTTATTCGCCCTTTCGAAAAATGTATATTTGTGAGGCAAGACTTCCCTTGGTAAATCCATGTTGGCTGTGTCCCATTGTTGTGTTGCCTGAATTTCTGACTACTATTTTAAAATAAAAACACACAAGCACACTAAATAATATACCCCCAGAGTTCTCCACCAATATTTTTAAGTTTAAAAAATTGTCCCCAAGCAGTACTTACTGATTCTTTCCAGCCCCCAGCAAGGTGATCCTCTCCTCTCAGTGCTGCCACTGGATTTAACAGACAATCCCGCTTTATATGGACCTCTACAGTGTCTGGTAAGAACTGACTAGACACTAAAAATTCATGCACCTGTGACACTTCCTGTTTATAGATGGGAGTGGGAAGGACAGGGATTGGGGACCTCAGCTAGCACAGCTCTCTGCAGCCTTCCTGAGGGCCCCCCTCCTCACCTCCCCTGCTATGACTGGAAGTGAGGGGAGAACTGCTGGGACCATTGCTCAGTTTTCCCTCCTCACTGGCAGTAGCTCCCAGCTGCTCTAACTTCTTATCTCTGGCAGCCCAGCAGTAAAAGTCCTCACTGTCAGCTCCCCTGTGTGCTGGGAGGAGAGAGCAGAGAGCTGCTTAATTCACAGGGGAAACAGAGAGGTAGTGGGGGTGGGAATGAGAGGAAGGGTGTTTCAGATTCAGAGTGAGACTAGGATCACTCACCTTATATTAGTGACTGACAGGGCTTACACCAGTAACTGACAAGGCTTACCTTAATACTCCTCTCTCTCTCACACACACACATTGAGTTAGAACACCTGAGTGCCAGGTAGGGATTTATATTAGCTAATAGGAATAATTAGACAAAGGGGATTGGTACAAATAACACTAAAGGGCTGATTGCAATAATCAGAGAAGGAAATCAATCAGAATATACTTTAGATTACGAGGAATAATAATAATATGGCCTGACATATCTCTTAGGTAAACAGTCCAGTGCAGAGAAGTGCAGGCTGGCAGTGCCCTCAGTCCATCGCTCTTCTCCTGCTTGCTGGGTCAGTCCTTTTATCTATTGCTTTGCTGTGTTACTGGACAGCCACGTAGTAAGAGACACCTTGAAAGTGATTGTGTCAGAGGTCACCTTGTCTTTCTTCCAGCAGAAAAGCAATGGTGCGGGGGTATAGGTGTCAGGCACAGTCCTCTGCATCCCTGCATATTGTAAGTCAGGTTAAGTGGTTCTGAATTGGCCTGGACCAGAACTGGTTCTCTACAGCCTCTGTTCATTCTCTGTTTGTCGCTCTGAGTGCATCAAGAATGAGATTCAAGCACAAATAATCCCATAACAGGGGGGGAAACAGAGCAGTGACAGGGAATGGAGGGGAGAGAGAAAGCGAGGGCACATGGGATGTAGGAGGGAGAGAAACACAGAGGAGGGAGCAGGGCCTGGAGGAGGATATAGACAGAGGGGACAGAAGAGGGAGAGAGAAGGGCAGAGAGGACAGATAAGGGAGAGAGATAAACAGAGCAGAGAGGGGAGAGACAGTGGTGGCACAAGAACAGTCAGAAGAGTGAAAGAGGAGGCAGATTCAGGGGCTGAGGGGTAAATATATGTAAATGCATGCAAATAAGGGAGGCTCCCAGTACACAAGTGTGTAATTCTGGTCTGTGGAAAAGTTGGCAACCTTTGTCTAACCCCCGTCCAAAGCAAAAAAAATCTCAGCTGAGCCTTCATCAGATGCTGACAGGATTTCTGACACATATTTGTATTATGTTTATATTTATAAAGCACAGTTTCATATTTAAAAGTACCATTGTTGCAGGATTGTACTGAGATGGTGGTGGGTTTCATAATGAATGTAATTATCTCAGGGGAGGGTCTATGAACCTGAAGTTATTTTGGGAGAAAGGGGTACAAGGCTGAAGGTTCACTTAGGGTATTTAATACTCTTGTACCAGCACTGCGCATAGCACAAGGTCCCTAACACCACACTGGCACCAGCCTGCAAGGGTCAGAAGGTGGAAAGTAGCCTCATGCTGCTCCTGCATGGTCCTGCGAGGGCTGGAAGAGGTAGAGATGTGCATGCATTGGTCAGCATGGGCCCAGAACGAGGAGGCAGCATGCGACTGCCCTCCCATCAGCCAACAAGGAGGAAAGCTGCAGCAGCATCAGATTAATGGGGCAGGAGAGATGGAGGAACCTGCTGGGTGAAAGTGGCCCTGGCTGGTCTTTGATTGTATCATTTGTTAAATGTCATCCCGTGGCACCTGTGTGCATTTTCTGGCATGGTGAGATGCGAGCGTTCCTAATGAAGCATCTTCTACATTTATTGCATGAGGACTGGTCTCTCTCTTGGACAGGGTCTCCTATGAGTTTGTTTGTGCAGACCTTGATCAGAATGAACCTCATTTGTATGCCATGGTTTATTGGGGATGATCTCAGGTCTCCCCTGTGTTGCAATTTTCTGGCGTGGTGAGATGCGAGCGTTCCTAATGACGCATCTCTACATTTATTGCATGAGACTGGTCTCTCTCTTGGGACAGGTTCTCCATATGAGTTTGTTTGTGCAGACCTTGATCAGAATGAACCTCATTTGTATGCCATGGTTTATTGGGGATGATTCAGGTCTCCCCTGTGGATTTCCATGGGTTTTCTGTGAGAATATTTTATTACACTCATTATATGAAAATGGTCTCTCTTCTGTTTAAACTTCCTGTCGAGATTTAATGTAAACGTAGCAAGGAAGGTTCCCCCCCCCCCCCCCCAGGACTCCAGTGTGGACTTTCTGGTGTAGTGAGAGGTCGGACTCCCTAATGTACATTTTCAACATTCAGTGCATAAAAATGGTCTCCCTGCTGGGTGGATTTTCTGGTGTGAGATTAGTATATAGTATTAATGAAGGTTATCTCACACTCAGTACAAGACAATGGTCTCTCTCCTGTGTGGATTTTCTGGTGTGAGATTAGTATATAGTTATTAATGAAGCTTTTCTCACACTCATTACAAGACAATGGTCTCTCCCCTGTGTGGATTTTCTGGTGCATGTTTTTAAATTGGTACATCACATACATGCACCAGGAATCACATGCACATGGATGGTCAGGCGCTGCTTTGAAAATCTACCCCAAGTGTATGTTTAGCATGGAAGGAAGCTTTACCCACTCTCAGGTCATGTAAATGGTTTGTAGAGGCACAAATGGATTTTCTGGTGTGTTTTGAGAAATGTTGCTTCCTAATAAAGGACCTTCCATATTTAATCCATAAGAATGGCCTCATGTGTGTTTTCATGGTTTTTATGAGAGCACCCTTCTGTGTGAAGCTTTTACTACATTCAGTACATGAGTATGTACTGATGCAACTCCAACATTACTCTCTGCATCAATGGCAGAGAGTCGCAGGAAATTGGAATCAAGCAGTTACCAACAAGTGCCCTGAACTTGGCAGTCTGTTGTGTGATGATTGATATGAAACAGATAAGTATGGGAAATAAGTGTGGGAGCTTGCTGGCAGACTGGAAGGGCCGTTTGGTATTTTTCTGCCGTCATTTCTGTTTCTATCTCTTCTGTGAAATGGTGGCTCCCCGGTGTGGATTCTCATGTGTTTTGTGAGAGCACCCTTCACAGGGAATCTTTTATTACATTCACTACATGAGAATAGTCCTTCACCTATGTGGATTCTCATGTGTTTTTGAGGGCATCTTCTGAGTGAATCTTTTATTCACTTTTATTAGATTCACTACAGGAGAATAGTCGCTCCCCTGTGTGGATTCTCATGTGACTTGTGAGGGCACCCTTCCAAGTGAATCTTTTATTACATTCACTACATGAGAATGGTCGCTCCCCTGTGTGGATTGTCATGTGTTTGTGAGGGCACCCTTCTCCGTGAATTTTTATTACATTCATACATGAGAATGGTTGCCCCTGTGTGGATTCTCATGTGACTTGTGAGGTGGCTCTTCACAGTGAATCTTTATTACATTCACTACATGAGAATGGTTGCTCCCCTGGTGGATTCTCATGTGACTTGTGAGGTGGCTCTTCACAGTGAATCTTTTATTACATTCACTACATGAGAATGGTTGCTCCCCTGTGTGGATTCTCATGTGACTTGTGAGGTGGCTCTTCACATTGAATCTTTTATTACATTCACTACATGAGAATGGTTGCTCCCCTGTGTGGATTCTCATGTGTGTGGTGAGGGTACTCTTCACGGAATCTTTATTACATTCACTACATGAGAATGGTCGCTCCCTGTGTGGATTCTCATGTGTGTGGTAAGTTTACTCTTCACAGTAAATCTTTTATTACATTCATGCATGAGAATGGTTTCTCCCCTGTGTGGATTCTCATGTGCTTGTGAAGGCACCCTTCTCCGTGAATCTTTTATTACATTCACTACATGAGAATGGTTGCTCCCCTGTGTGGATTCTCATGTGACTTGTGAGGGTACCCTTCACAGAGAATCTTTTATTACATTCACTACATGAGAATGGTTGCTCCCCTGTGTGGATTCTCATGTGATTGTGAGGGCACCCTTTGAGTGAATCTTTTCTTACATTCACTACATGAGAATGGTTGCTCCCCTGTGTGGATTGTCATGTGACTTGTGAGGTAGCTCTTCACATTGAATCTTTTATTACATTCACTACATGAGAATGGTTGCTCCCCTGTGTGGATTGTCATGTGTTTTGTGAGGGCACCCTTCCAAGTGAATTTTCTTACATTCACTACATGAGAATGGTTGCTCCCCTGTGTGGATTCTCATGTGACTTGTGAGGGTACTCTTCACAGAGAATCTTTTATTACATTCACTACATGAGAATGGTTGCTCCCCTGTGTGGATTCTCATGTGTTTTGTGAGGGCACCCTTCCAAGTGAATCTTTTATTACATTCACTACAGGAGAATAGTCGCTCCCCTGTGTGGATTCTTACGTGCTTTCTGAGGGAATCCTTCAAAGTGAATCTTTATTACATTCACTGCATGAGAATGGTTTCTCCCCTGTGTGGATTCTCATGTGACTTGTGAGGGCACCCTTCCAAGTGAATTTTATTACATTCACTGCATGAGAATGGTTCTCCCCTGTGTGGATTGTCATGTGTCTTGTGAGGCACCCTTCCAAGTGAATCTTTTATTACATTCACTACATGAGAATGGTTGCTCCCCTGTGTGGATTCTTACGTGCTTTCTGAGGGAATTCTTCAAAGTGAATCTTTTATTACATTCACATGAGAATGGTCTCCCCTGTGTGGATTCTAATGTGACTTGTGAAGGAACCCTTCACAGTAAATCTTTTATTACATTCACTGCATGAGAATGGTTTCTCCCCTGTGTGGATTCTCATGTGACTTGTGAAGGCACTCTTCACAGTAAATCTTTTATTACAGTCACTACATGAGAATGGTTGCTGCCCTGTGTGGATTCTCATGTGACTTGTGAGGGCATCCTTCCAAGTGAATCTTTTATTACATTCACTACATGAGAATGTTTGCTCCCCTGTGTGGATTCTCATGTGACTTGTGAGGGCACCCTTCCAGTGAATCTTTTCTTACATTCACTACATGAGAATGGTTGCTCCCCTGTGTGGATTGTCATGTGACTTGTGAGGTGGCTCTTCACATTGTATTTTATTACATTCACACAGGAGAATAGTCGCTCCCCTGTGTGGATTCTACGTGCTTTCTGAGGGAATCCTTCAAAGTGAATCTTTTATTACATTCACTGCATGAGAATGGTTTCTCCCCTGTGTGGATTCTCATGTGACTTGTGAGGGTGCCCTTCCTCGTGAATCTTTTATTACATTCACTGCATGAGAATGGTCGCTTCCCTGTGTGGATGCTCATATGTCTTATGAGGGTTTTCTTCACAGGGAAGCTTTTATTACATTCAGTACACATATATGGTCTTTCACCGGTGTGGATTTTTGGTGTTGGGAAAGGTGTGTTTTGCTAATGAAACGTTTTCCACATTCAGTACAGGAGAAGGGGCTCTCTCCTGTGCGAATGCGCTGATGCAACATTAGCCTATCCTGACGATGGAATCTTTTCCCACAATCAGAGCAGGTAAATGGTTTGTTTCCACTGTGGATTTGGGAGTGTTGGGTGAGGTTTTTATTCCTAACAAAACATTTTCTACCTTTACTGCAAGAGAATAGTCTCGCTCCCGTATGAATTTTCTGGTACGAGATTACTATATTTCGACTAATGAAGCTTTTCCCACCCTTACTATCTATATATGGTCTCGCTCCAGTGTGGAATTTGTGATGTAATTTTAGCTTATACTTACTAATTAACCTTTTACTCCTATCACTGCATGGGGAGGGTGTCGCTGGTTTGTGTATGTTTAGGTGCACTTTTAGATTTTCTTCTGCCTGAAGCTTTTCCCACATTTACTGCATAGAAATAAGATGTTGTGGAGGTGGGATTTCTGATGCAATACTAAATGCGATTCCTTACCAAAGCTTTTACCACAGGAGTCACACAGAAAGGATTTCTTCCCTTTCCCCTCCCTCTGGCGAAGGTTAGAAGTCTTTTGATCACTGTTAATGGTCTGGAAGGGGCTCTCTGTGCTCATGTGTCTCTGATGCTCAGGGATGACTTTGATCTCCATCTCACATGCAGTGACTCCATCCCCTGGGTCTCCTGCAGGGTCTCTCTGCTTCTTCTCCAACTCCTGCTGTCTATTCCTTGTGTTGCTTCTCTCAGTCCTCTGTGAAACATTTTCAAAAACATTCCTGATTGTCGTGGGATCAGTCCTTCTCCCATAGGATGTTCTCCTCCATTCTCCTCCTTTATGTGCTGTGTGCCCTCATCACTGGCTGGTGATAGAAGAAGACATTAATCATGCATTAGTGACCATGCAAATGGACCTGGGTTTCTGATCCTATAATCACTGTTGTGGCAGTGTCACACAGGGATAGAGCTGTGCATTTCTGACCAACCACTGGTGATCATGAAAAACTTTTAACAATTTGCCCAAAAGCCTTATCAGATGAGCTCCTAAATATGTATAACCTAGAGGAGAGAAAGGGGGAGATATGATAGAGACACATACCTGAAAGGTAATAATACTCAAGAAGTAAACTTCTTTTGAATGGAAACTAAGTTGTAGAGCAAAGGTCATAAGAACATGCCATACTAGGTCAGACCAAGGGTCCATCAAGCCCAGCATCCTGTTTCCAACAGTGGCCAATCCAGGCCATAAGAACCTGGCAAGTACTCAAAAACTAAGTCTATTCCATGTTACTGCTGCTAGTAATAACAGTGGCTATTTTCTAAGTCAACTTAATTAATAGCATTTAATGGACATCTCCTCCAAGAACTTATGCAATCTTTTTTTAAACACAGCTATACTAACTGCACTAACCACATCCTCTGGCAACAAATGTGTGTTGAGTAAAAAATAACTTTCTCTGATTAGTTTTAAATGTGCCACATACTAACTTCATGGAGTGTCCCCTAGACTTTCTATTATCCGAAAGAGTAAATAACAGATTCACATCTACCCATTCTAGACCTCTCATGATTTTAAACACCTCTATCATATCCCCCGTCAGCCATCTCTTCTCCAAGCTGAAAAGTCTTAACCTCTTAGTCTTTCCTCATAGGGGAGCTGGTTCCACTCCCCTTATCATTTTGGTAGCCTTCTCCATCGCAATTATATTTTTGAGATGCAGCGACCAGAACTGTACACAGTATTCAAGGTGCGGTCTCACCATGGAGCGATACAGAGGCATTATGACATTTTCCGTTTTATTCATTCATTCACCATTCCCTTTCTAATAATTCCCAACATTCTGTTTGCTTTTTGACTGCCGCAGCACACTGAACCGACGATTTCAATGTGCTATCCACTATGACGCCTAGATCTCTTTCTTGGGTTTGTAGCACCTAATATGGAACCTAACATTGTGTAAATATAGCATGGGTTATTTTTCCCTATATGCATCACCATGCACTTATCCACATTAAATTTCATCTGCCATTTTGATGCCCAATTTTCCAGTCTCACAAGGTCTTCCTGCAATTTATCACAATCTGCTTGTGATTTAACGACTCTGAACAATTTTGTATCATCTGCAAATTTGATTACCTCACTAGACGTATTTCTTTCCAGAACATTTATAAATATATTGAAAAGTAAGGGTCCCAATACAGAACCCTGAGGCACTCCACTGCTCCCTCCCTTCCACTGAGAAATGGAGAAATTACCTGATAATTTTGTTTTCTTAGTGTAGAGAATGGACTCAGGTCCAATGGGTATAGTGTACTCCTGATAGCAGTTGGAGACGGATCAGATTTCAATCTGACGTCAGCCCCTAGTACATACCCCTGCAGGAAGTGCAGCTCTTCAGTATTCTCCTCGAAAAGCATTGTGGATATATGTGTGACAGACTAATTTGACTAACTTGAATAAGTTCATAACTTGGTTAAAAGTTATAACTTGATTAGCTTGAACTGGTTGAATTGACTATAGCTGGAGACCGCCATGTACTCAACCGGAAAGCATCGACACCCGGTAGGGTGGGTGCCCTAGGTGAATGAAAACATGGCTTACCCTTGAATCATTCGAAATTCCATGTGTAACGGCAGCCAAGGTGGGATGTGGGATGCTGAGAACATCTGCCTCCACTAAGGAAAACAAAATTATCAGGTAAGTAATTTCTCCATTTCCTAGCATGTAGCAGATGGACTCAGGCTCAATGGGATGTATAAAAGCTACTCCTGAACCGGGTGGGAGGCTGCCTGTGGCCCCCTTAGTACTGCCCTTGCAAATGCCATGTCCTACTGAGCCTGAACATTCAGACGGTAGAATCTGGAGAAGGTGTGGATGGAGGACCATGTCGCCGCCCTACAGATCTCAGCGGGTGACAGCATTCTGGTTTCTGCCCAGGATACTGCCTAGGCTCTGGTAGAATGGGCCTTGACCTATAGAGCTAGTGACTTGCCTGCTTCTACGTAGGCCGCCTTGATGACTTCCTTGATCCAGCGGGCTATTGTTGCCCATGAGGCCGCTTCCCCTTGTCTCTTCCTGCTGTGAAGGACGAAAAGGTGGTCTGTTTTTTGTACGGACTCCGACATTTCCAGATATCTGGAAAGGAATCTGCCGATATTGAGGTGACGTAGACTACGAGCTTCTTCCGAATTCTTCAAGTCATTCGGCGATGGTAGCGAGATGGTTTGGTTAAGATGGAAGTGTGATACCACTTTGGGAAGGAACGAAGGGACCGTGCCTAGTTGGATGGATCCGGAGTGAGCCTGAGGAATGGCTCACAGTAGGACAGTGCTTGTAGTTCTGAAATGCAGCGGGCTGAACAAACTGCCAGCAGCAATGCTGTCTTTAAAGTTAACAGGCGGAGGGACAGACCTCGGAGGGGTCTGAAGGAGGTTCCTGCTAGGAAATCCAGGACCAGGTTGAGGTTCCACTGAGGTACCGGCCACTTTAGTGGTGGGGGATGTGTTTGACTCCTTTCAGGAAGCATGACACGTCCGGGTGAGAGGCTATGCTGTCGCCCTCGCTCTTGGAGCCGTAGTATGACAATACGGCAACCTGTACCTTGATGGAGTTGAGGGACAGCCCCTTCTGTAAGAATTCCAGGATCACGGGAACTTTAACTGAACGTGGCTTGATGTCGTGGTCTTCGCACCAGACTTCAAAAACTCCAAATCCTTATGTACGTTAAAGATGTGGAGAACTTGCGTGCTCAGAGTAGGGTGTCTATTACAGCCCCTGAGTAGCCGCTTTCTCAGGCGAGCCCTCTCAATGGCCGTAAGAAAGAATCGAGCTGGATCCTCGTGGAGGATCGGTCCTTGTTGAAGCAATTCTGTGTGTGGAGGCAGTGGTAGGGGGTTCCCTGCCAGTAGTCTTCTCATGTCTGCGAACCACGGTCTTCTTGGTTCTCGGGTACGTGGGCGTTGGATTGGTTTGCCAGAAGGTACATGTCTGGTGTCCCCCAGCGATTCAGTATCAACTGGAAAGCTGCGGACGACAGCTTCCATTCTCCTGGGTCTAGACTTTCCTGGAGGTAGTCCGCTGTGACTGTCTTTTAAGGCGATGCGGATGGCCGAGATCTCCTGGAGGTTTACTTCCGCCCAAGCCATTAGGGGGTCTATTTCCAGAGACACCTGTTGGCTTCTGGTTCCCCCTGCCGGTTGATGTAGGCCACTGTTGTGGCGTTATCTGACATTACTCTGACTGCTTTGTCTCGGAGTCTGTGAATGAATCGTAGGCAGGCTAATCTGACCGCCCGCGCTTCTAGGTGGTTGATGTTCCATCCCGACTCTTCTGCGTTCCACTGCCCTTGGGTGGGTAATTCCTGCAGTGTGCTCCCCATCCTCGTAAGCTGGCATCGGTGGTGAGCAGGGTCCAGGTTGGGGAGGGGAATAGTCTTGTTCCCCGGCTCAGGTGGCTGACCTGTAGCCACCAAAGTAGCTGGGTCCGGACTCTGCCCGGGAGGGAGTGATAGCAATACGGCGTAGTTCTGAGACAGTGGATTCCATCGTGATAGAAGTGAGCGCTGCAGGGGTCTCATGTGAGCTCGCACCCATGGCAGTACTTCCAGTGTGGATGCCATCAGACCGAGGACTTGTAGGTAATCCCATGCTTTGGGGTGAGGTTCGCTCAGCAGGCCTCGTAACTGGTTCCACAGTTTTGATCTCCTTGTGGGAGTCAGGCTGACCTTGTCTTTGGTGTCGAATCGGACTGCTAGGTATTCTAGAGACTGTGAAGGCTGCAGCCAACTTTTGTTTGTGTTGACCACCCATCCTAGGCTCTCCAGTAGAGTTTTGACTCAGTTGGTTGCTTGGCGGCTTTCCTCTGGGGATTTCGCCCTGATCAGCCAATCGTCTAGGTAAGGATGTACGAGGATTCCTTCCTTCCTCAGTGTTGCCGCTACCACCACTATGATCTTGGTTAATGTCCGGGGGCTGTGGCTAACCCGAAGAGTAGTGCCTGGAACTGGTAGTGACGGTCCAGGATTTTGAAGCGTAGATAGCGCTGGTGTTCCTGATGAATTGGGATGTGTAGGTAGGCCTCCGAAAGATCCAGGGATGTGAGAAACTCTCCCGGTTGTATCGCCCTTATTACGGAGCGTAGGGTTTCCATGTGGAAGCGGGGAATCTTCAGGTGGCGGATGACCGACTTGAGGTCCAGGATGAGTCTGATCATCCCATCTTTCTTGGGGACAATAAAATAAATGGAATAATGCCCAGTATTTATTTCTTGTGGAGGCACTGGGGTTATGGCCTCGAGGGTCAGTAGTCTGGTCACTGTAGCTTCCACTGCCGCCCTCTTGGCGAGGTCATGGCAGGGGGACTCCACTAACTTGTCCAGATGGGTTCGCAGAAAATCCAGGTAGTACCCCTCCCGAATGATGGCTAGGACCCACTTGTCCAAAGTTATCTCGACCCATCTGTGATAGAATAGGGCTAGTCTGCCCCCTATGACTTCTTCCCTTGGATGGGTCGGCTGAATCTCATTGTGGGGTATGGCTGGGCCTATACCCAAGCTTGTTCCCCTCTTGTTGTGCTTGTTACGAAAGGACTGGTTCCTGCCCGTAGAGCGGGGCACTTGATAGTTGCTTCTGTATGGATTGAAGCACTGTGAACTTCTGCCCCTGGAGGACTGGGAAAGGGTCGCTGGTTTCTCTTCATCCTGTCCTCCGGTAGGCGCGGCAACGGGGACTCATTTGTTGGCCAGTTTTCTAGCTCGCTGCCAAACAGGAGGGATCCTTTGAAGGCCATTCTAGTGAGGCGAGTTTTGGAAGATGTGTCGGCAGACTAGCTTCGGAGCCAGAGTTGTCTCCTGGCAGCCACCGCAGATGACACTCCCCGGGCCACCGTGCGCACTAGATTGAAAACAGCGTCCGCTAGGAATGATACTGCTGGTTCCATTACTTCTCCAGGGGTGTTACTCCTGGTCTGAGATAAGCAGGCACGTGTCACTATGGTGCAGCAGGTCGCTATTGTAGGGACATAGCGGCTAGTCAAAAGACTGTTTAAGGATGGATTCCAGACGCCGGTTATGTGCATCTTTGAGCGCTGCTCCTCCCTCCACTGGGATAAGTACTGCGCTTCGAGACCGCGCAGACCATGGCATCAACTCTTGGGCATGCAAGAAGGTCTTTGGTCGCCGGGTCCAGGGGGTACATGGCTGCCATAGCTCGTCCCCCTTTGAATATGGAACTCTGGAGCGCTCCATTCCAGGTCAATTAGCTGCTGGCTTGTAATAGTGGGAAATGGCGGGAGGTCTGGCGGAGGCCCTCTAGCAGGGGATTCGTCTTAGGTTCCCCCGAGGCACTTGTGCCCAGGATAGCAAGCTCCTTCATTCTGTGGGTGACCAGGTCAGGGAGCTCGTCCTTGGTGAAGAAGCGTCTCATGGTTCGGGTGTGGTTCTGTCCCCGGGGGGAGTTCCCCCTCTTCTAGGGGCTCTGCTTCCTCTTCAGAGTTGTCTGTGTCCCCATAGGTGGGGCTCCTGGGCAGTGGAAACCTTTGTCTAGGCCTCGAGGGGCCTGGGGCATAAAGGTACTCTGGCGGAAGATGTGGCTGATCAGCCAGGGGTTCAGTTTGCATGTGAACAAAGGCGTGTAGCCCTTTGAAGTACTCCACCCATGAGATAACGCTGGATCCAAGCTGAGGGGCATTGGGTCCCTGGGGGTCCCCATCTGCGGGGGTGTCCCGCTGGGATTTGCTAGATCCGGGGTACCCACTGAGGAACTATTACTCGGCCGTGGGTGGACTGGCCCTGGGCTGAATCCCAGGGCTTCCTCGCACTGAGCGCACAGGGCGTTGGCCTCTTCGCTTTGTGCGGCTCTGATGTGGCATGCTGGGCAGAAGCCTTGAGCCTTTATCTCCGTTTCTGGTGGTGCCATGGTTGCCGGCGCGTAAACCCTTATGCCAGAGCTTTCCAAACTGTGTGTCGGGACACTTTAGTGTGTCGCCTGCAGTGTGCAGGTGTGTCGCGCAAGCCCGGTCAACTCTGACGAAGTTTGGCCTTTTTTTTTTCAGTTTATGGGTTGCTTATTATTGGGTGATTTTTGCTGTCAATCGTGTTTTTTGGGGGGCTTGGTGGGTGGAACGAGCCCAGCCATCCTTGCATTGGCTACTGCTGCCGATGAGGCCTGGCCATGAGGAGTACTGACTGCAAGCAGCAGTGTCTGGTGATCATGGAAGGGAGTGAAGCACTTAACTGGCAACAATCAAAAAGACGAGGTACATGAGTGTGGGGGCCAGACATGTGCTGGGGGGAGAGAGATGGTGAGTGGGGGGCAAATGTGCTGGGGGGACAATCATGTGCTTGAGGGGAGAGAAATGAGTGTGTGGGGGTCAGACATGTGCTGGGGGGAGAGAGAGAGATGAGTGTGTGGGGGACAGACATGTGCTTGAGGGGGAGAGATATGAGTGTGTGGGGTACAGACATGTGCTGGGGGGGAGAGAAATGAGTGTGTGGGGGTCAGACATGTGCTTGAGGGGGAGAGATATGAGTGTGTGGGGGCCAGACATGTGCTGGGGGGAGGAGAGAGATGAGTGTGTGGGGGACAGACAATTTGTTTTATTATTGTTTCTCATAATTATAACATAACATGAATCTTGGAATATATTTTTATATAAATTTAAGGTTTTCATGAGATAGGTTGTGTCGTGAAACATTTTATTTATGTATATATTTAGGAAACATACATAAATTGTCGAAATATGTTTTGTTCGTTTAACCTTTAACCTCTGGTTTACTAGTAGACTGAATTACTGTGTCCCGAAATTATGTTTGTCTAAAAGTGTGTCACCAACATGAAAAGTTTGGAAAGCTCTGCCTTATGCGCTCCAGCGCGTATAAGATGCGCGTGTGGGTTGTGCGCCCAACTTGTGAGTATGCGCTCAGCCCGGTAGGCATGCGACGCGCGTATACCTTGTGCGTACGGCCCTTGTGCGTGTAACTTATGCGCACAAGGATTATGCCGGTGATCGTTTTGCCTTCTTTCCACCTTTCTTAATGTGTGGAATACATCTGGACTGTGCTTCTAAAATGTTTTTGGGTTTTTTTAGCAATGACGCCTCTTGCACACTTTTTATTTTTCTAGCTGCTCCTTTCAGGTTTTTTCTAACAATTTTTCTCATTTTATCAAAGTTTCCTTTTGAAAGTTTAGCAC
>NW_021821259.1:0-52006 GCF_901001135.1 Rhinatrema bivittatum
TCCTGCCCTGCAGCACCCCCTGCTATTCCAGTACTGAGACCCCACATACAATTCTGTTACTGTACCTCACTCCTGCCCTGCAGCACCCCCTGCTATTCCAGTACTGAGACCCCACATACAATTCTGTTACTGTACCTCACTCCTGCCCTGCAGCACCCCCTGCTATTCCAGTACTGAGACCCCACATACAATTCTGTTACTGTACCTCACTCCTGCCCTGCAGCACCCCCTGCTATTCCAGTACTGAGACCCCACATACAATTCTGTTACTGTACCTCACTCCTGCCCTGCAGCACCCCCTGCTCTTCCAGTACTGAGACCCCACATACAATTCTGTTACTGTACCTCACTCCTGCCCTGCAAGCACCCCCTGCTATTCCAGTACTGAGACCCCACATACAATTCTGTTACTGTACCTCACTCCTGCCCTGCAGCACCCCCTGCTATTCCAGTACTGAGACCCCACATACAATTCTGTTACTGTACCTCACTCCTGCCCTGCAGCACCCCCTGCTATTCCAGTACTGAGACCCCACATACAATTCTGTTACTGTACCTCACTCCTGCCCTGCAGCACCCCCTGCTATTCCAGTACTGAGACCCCACATACAATTCTGTTACTGTACCTCACTCCTGCCCTGCAGCACCCCCTGCTATTCCAGTACTGAGACCCCACATACAATTCTGTTACTGTACCTCACTCCTGCCCTGCAGCACCCCCTGCTATTCCAGTACTGAGACCCCACATACAATTCTGTTACTGTACCTCACTCCTGCCCTGCAGCACCCCCTGCTATTCCAGTACTGAGACCCCACATACAATTCTGTTACTGTACCTCACTCCTGCCCTGCAACACCCCCTGCTATTCCAGTACTGAGACCCCACATACAATTCTGTTACTGTACCTCACTCCTGCCCTGCAGCACCCCCTGCTATTCCAGTACTGAGACCCCACATACAATTCTGTTACTGTACCTCACTCCTGCCCTGCATCACCCCCTGCTATTCCAGTACTGAGACCCCACATACAATTCTGTTACTGTACCTCACTCCTGCCCTGCAACACCCCCTGCTATTCCAGTACTGAGACCCCACATACAATTCTGTTACTGTACCTCACTCCTGCCCTGCAGCACCCCCTGCTATTCCAGTACTGAGACCCCCACATACAATTCTGTTACTGTACCTCACTCCTGCCCTGCAGCACCCCCTGCTATTCCAGTACTGAGACCCCACATACAATTCTGTTACTGTACCTCACTCCTGCCCTGCAGCACCCCCTGCTATTCCAGTACTGAGACCCCACATACAATTCTGTTACTGTACCTCACTCCTGCCCTGCAGCACCCCCTGCTATCCCAGTACTGAGACCCCACATACAATTCTGTTACTGTACCTCACTCCTGCCCTGCAGCACCCCCTGCTATTCCAGTACTGAGACCCCCACATACAATTCTGTTACTGTACCTCACTCCTGCCCTGCAACACCCCCTGCTATTCCAGTACTGAGACCCCACATACAATTCTGTTACTGTACCTCACTCCTGCCCTGCAGCACCCCCTGCTATTCCAGTACTGAGACCCCACATACAATTCTGTTACTGTACCTCACTCCTGCCCTGCAGCACCCCCTGCTATTCCAGTACTGAGACCCCACATACAATTCTGTTACTGTACCTCACTCCTGCCCTGCAACACCCCCTGCTATTCCAGTACTGAGACCCCACATACAATTCTGTTACTGTACCTCACTCCTGCCCTGCAGCACCCCCTGCTATTCCAGTACTGAGACCCCACATACAATTCTGTTACTGTACCTCACTCCTGCCCTGCAACACCCCCTGCTATTCCAGTACTGAGACCTAATCTTAGTTGTTACAATGAACTTCATTCTTGCCCTACAGTAACCTTTTGCTCCATTATTTATCTCCAATGAAAGGAGGGAATGTGCAGTAGAGTTGTAGCCTACCTACACAGTCTGCACTCACCCAGAGAGATCTGTCTCACTTTGCAAGGTGCTGCCTGAGGATTGGCTGTGAATCTCTGCTGTGGTTTAGTTCTCTCTCTAGGACTGTGTGATGAGTTTGTGATATGATTTTTTTTTTCAGGTCTCTGGTGCCGTTTGTTCTGTGAAGTCAATCTGCTCTCTCTAGGATGCAGTTCCCTGTCATCTTGCTGCTTGGGATTGGGGTCTACGGAGTGATTCAGGCACACGCTTACTGCACTTCTCAGTGTTACGGTAAGGAGCTGAGAAATTATTTCTCCTCACCAGGTAGAGTCCTTCACTTTGTCCCTCCCCCAGGTCCCCCTCCAGCTAAAATCCCACGGATTCCCACTCCGCTCACCTCCGTGGCCCAGGATGTGCCAGGCTCAGTAAGAGTGAGGGTAGTCCCGGGGATTCCCCCTCCCCCGGATCTGCCCCAGCCTCCCGCGCCTTTAGACCAGGATCCGGATGTGGAGTTGTCATTGCCGGCCCCCCCCTCTTGAGGGGGCTGATCCCCGAGTGCTCCGCTTGTTTGAAAGGGAGGAGCTGGAGCCACTCATCCCCTTCATCCTACAGGAACTGGGGATTGAAATTCCTCCAGAGGATACAGTCTCGGCCGCAATGCCAGCTGATGTGGACCCGGGCCTGGCGGGACTCAGGGCGCCTCCACACACGTTCCCGTTCCATCCCATGCACAAGCTGCTGCTCCTTCGGGATTGGAAAGCCCCCGAGATGTGACTGCGAGTTGGTAGAGCTATGGACAAGCTCTATCCTCTTCCCAAGGATTGCCTGGACATGCTTAGGATTCCCAAGGTGGATTCTTCCGTATCTGCTGTCACTAAGCACACCACTATTCCGGTAGTGGGCGCCACAGCTTTGAAAGACTTCCAGGACTGCAAACCCAAATTTTATCTAAAGCGGATCTTTGAAGTTCTGGCCTTAGGGGTCCGGGTGACTATCTGCAGCATTCTCATGCAGCGGGCAAGTCTTAGGTGGGTCCAACAATTGCTCAGCACCCAGGACCTCCCGTCTGCAGAGGCGGAGCAGGCTGAAAGACAGGAGGGCGCGGTGGCGTATGGAGTGGACGCTCTCTATGACTTACTCCGTGTACAGGCCAAGGCGATGGTTTCAGCAGAGTCCGCCAGACGGCTCCTCTGGCTGCATACGTGGTCGGCGCACTCTTCTTCCAAGGCTCAACTGGGCACATTTCCTTTCAAGGGTAAGTTGCTTTTTGGAGAGGACCTGGAGCAGCTTATTAAATCCTTGGGGGAAAACAAGGTCCATAAGCTGCTGGAGGACCATCCTAAACAGTCTAGGTCCTTATTTCCTACGCATTCCCGCTTCAGAGGCCAGCGGAGCTATAATAGCAGAGCGCGGGGGTCCTTCCCTATGGGAACCACCTCCAGGTCTCAGTCTTGGTCTCATTCCTTTTGGGGCCACCGTGCCTTCCGAGATGGAAATCAGCAACACTCATCCGCAAAGCCCACTTCCCAATGCCCGGTCCATTCCTCATTCCAAACTTAGGTGGACGTCTCTCCCTGTTTTTAGAGGAATGGGTCAAAATGACATCGGACCAGTGGGTCCTCGAGGTGATAGAGCAAGGTTACACATTAGAGTTTGCTCGGGATCTGCCGGACCTGTACATAGTCTCTCCTTGCGGACACCAGAAGCAGACTGCCATCTGCCAGACTCTTGCCAGACTCCAGGGTCTGGGAGCCATAGTCCCAGTCCTGGTGGAGGAACAAGGTGCAGGCCAGTAAGAACATAAGAACATAAGAAAATGCCATACTGGGTCAGACCAAGGGTCCATCAAGCCCAGCATCCTGTTTCCAACAGTGGCCAATCCAGGCCATAAGAACCTGGCAAGTACCCAAAAACTAAGTCTATTCCATGTAACCATTGCTAATGGCAGTGGCTATTCTCTAAGTGAACTTAATAGCAGGTAATGGACTTCTCCTCCAAGAACTTATCCAATCCTTTTTTAAACACAGCTATACTAACTGCACTAACCACATTCGCTGGCAACAAATTCCAGAGTTTAATTGTGCGTTGAGTAAAAAAGAACTTTCTCCGATTAGTTTTAAATGTGCCCCATGCTAACTTCATGGAGTGCCCCCTAGTCTTTCTACTATCCGAAAGAGTAAATAACCGATTCACATCTACCCGTTCCAGACCTCTCATGATTTTAAAGACCTCTATCATATCCCCCCTCAGTCTTCTCTTCTCCAAGCTGAAAAGTCCTAACCTCTTTAGTCTTTCCTCATAGGGGAGCTGTTCAATTCCCCTTATCATTTTGGTAGCCCTTCTCTGTACCTTCTCCATCGCAATTATATCTTTTTTGAGATGCGGCGACCAGAATTGTACACAGTATTCAAGGTGCGGTCTCACCATGGAGCGATACAGAGGCATTATGACATTTTCCGTTTTATTCACCATTCCTTTTCTAATAATTCCCAACATTCTGTTTGCTTTTTTGACTGCCGCAGCACACTGCACCGACGATTTCAGTGTGTTATCCACTATGACACCTAGATCTCTTTCTTGGGTTGTAGCACCTAATATGAAACCCAACATTGTGTAATTATAGCACGGGTTATTTTTCCCTATATGCATCACCTTGCACTTATCCACATTAAATTTCATCTGCCATTTGGATGCCCAATTTTCCAGTATTCCATCTACTGCATCGTCCCGAAAAAGGACAGTTCTTTTTGCCCGATATTGGACCTCAAGAGAGTCAACTGGGCACTCAGAGTCCCTCATTTTCAAATGGAGACCCTGAGGGCCATGATAGCGGCAGTACGCACAGGTGAATATCTGGCCTCCCTCGACTTGATGGAGGCTTACCTGCACATACCTATCCGACTTGAACATCAGAAGTGTCTTTGCTTCAACATTCTGGGCCAACACTTCCAGTTCCGGGCGCTTCCATTCAGCCTCGCCACTGTGCCACTCACCTTTACAAAGGTCATGGTGGTGGTGGCGGCTGCTCTCCATCGGGAAGGAGTTCTGGTCCATCCTTACCTGGACCATTGGCTCGAATGGGCCAAGTCAGAGGCTCTTTGTAAGATAGCAGTTGACCGGGTCCTCGCTCTCCTCACCTCCCTCGGGAGGATAGTCAATTTTCCCAAAAGCAATCTTCAGCCCTCCCAGGTCCTGGAATTTCTGGGGGCATGCTTTGATACCCGAGTCGGCAAAGTGTTATGCCGGACTCTTGGGTGATCAAACTGATGGACCAAGTGCGCAACTTTCTCTCACTATCGCTTCCTACGGCGTGGGATTACCTTCAGATCCTGGGGACCATGGCTTCCACTGTCAACCTAGTCCCCTGGGCTTTTGCGCATAGGCGACCGTTATAGAAAGCTTTACTGTCCCACTGGAAGCCAGTGTCGGAGAAGTTTCAGATGCCTCTTCCACTCTCCGATTCAACCATCACCGACATACAGTGGTGGCTATCTCGAGCGCACCTCTTGAAGGGAATGTCCTTGCAGACTCCGCAGTGGATCGTAGTCACAACGGATGCCAGCCTTTCCAGATGGGGTGCAGTCTGTCAGTCCCAGGCTATGCAGGGCTGCTGATCTCTAGTCCAATCTCGCTGGCACATCAATCGAGTGGAGGCCCACGTGGTTCGCCTGGTGCTCAAAATCTTTCTTCCAATGATCTGCCGCAAAGCGGTGCGAGTGCTTTCATACAATTCCACCACCGTGGCCTATATCAATCATCACTGGGCACCAGGAGTCGTCTGGTGGCCCTGGAAGCCAGCAAGCTCTTCGTCTGGGTGGAGCGGCATCTGAATCGCCTAGCAGCTACCCACATCGTGGGCAAGGAGAACGTGCAAGCCAATTTCCTGAGCCGTCAGCGTCTCGATCCTGGCGAGTGGGAACTGTTGGACGGAGCGATGGATCTGATTGTCCACAGGTGGGGTCCTCTTCACATGGACTTGATGGCTACCTTGACCAATGCCAAAGCTCCCAGATTCTTCAGCTGCTGGAGGGAGCACTGCTCAGAGGGAGAGAATGCCCTGGTCCTTCCCTGGCCTCGCAGCATTCTCCTGTATGTGTTTCCCCCTTGGCCCCTAGTGGGAAAGGTTCTCAGGAAAATAGAACTTCACAAGGGTCCGGTAATTCTCATCGTGCCCGAGTGGCCCCGCAGACCATGGTTCGCGGACCTAGTAAACCTGGCAATGGACGGTCCCCTTCATCTTGGTCATCTCCCATGCCTGCTATGGCAGGGTCCCGTATTTTTCGACCAGGTGGATCGCTTTTGTCTAGTGGCCTGGCTTTTGAACTGCGCAGACTGAGAAAGAAGGGATATAAGGATGAAGTTATATCCACTCTCTTGCGCGCTCGTAAGCCTTCTACCTCGCTCGCTTATGTCCGCGTTTGGAAAGTCTTTGAAAATGTCTGTACGGACTCCGGTGTTTTGGTTTGCTCCGCCTCTGTATCCCTGATACTTTCCTTTCTCCAGAAGGGCCTTTCTAAGGGTCTGTCATTCAGCTCGTTGTGGGTACATGTGTCTGCCCTCGGCTCCCTCTTGGGCAGTATTGATGGTTACCCGGTGGCATCTCATCTGGATGTTGTCCACTTCCTCAGGGGTGCCAAGCATTTGAAGCCGCTTATCCGTGCCATTTGTCCTTCGTGGAGTCTTAACGTAGTCCTTCGGGCTCTCGGCGAAGCACCTTTTGAACCTCTCCGTCGGGCTACTCTTAAGGATCTGACGCTCAAGACCGTCTTCCTAGTTTCTATCTGCTCCGCCAGGAGGGTGTCGGAGATTCAAGCGTTGTCCTGTAGGGAGCCTTTTCTACGGTTTTCTGATTCTGGGGTTTCCCTTAAAACTGTGCCCTCTTTCTTGCCGAAGGTTGTTTCCTCCTTTCATGTCAATCAGTCGGTGGAGCTTCTCGTGTTTTCTCCTGAAGATATAGTGAGCACGGTTGGGGGTGATCTTCGCCGCCTTGATGTTAATCACGTCTTGCTGTGCTATCGGCAGGTTACAAATGACTTCCGGGTCTCGGACCAACTTTTTGTCTTGTGGAGTGGCCCAAATAGGGGGCAACAAGGCTTCTAAAGCTACGATTGCTTAGTGGTTGAAGGAAACAATTTCTTCGGCCTATATCTGTCAAGACCGAGTGGTTCCGGAGGGCCTTAAGGCTCATTCCTTACGTTCTCAGGCTACTTCTTGGGCGGAGAGTCGATTGGTCTCTCCGCAGGAGATATGTAGGGCAACTACGTGGAAGTCCCTACATACATTTGCTCATCATTACCGCCTTGATGTTCAGGCACTAGTATTTGGTTCCTTCGGTCAGCAGGTGCTTCGAATGGGACTTTCTCAGTCCCACCCTTAGGGAAGCTTTGGTATATCCCATGGTCTGGACTGATCCAGGTATGTACAGGGAAAGGAAAATTGGTTCTTACCTGCTAATTTTCATTCCTGTAGTACCACGGATCAGTCCAGACGCCCTTCCCTGTTCTTTACACTTTCGAATAATAGAAGGACTAGGGGGCATTCCATGAAGTTAGCAAGTAGCACATTTAAGACTAATCGGAGAAAATTATTTTTCACTCAACGCACAATAAAGCTCTGGAATTTGTTGCCAGAGGATGTGGTTAGTGTAGTTAGTGTAGCTGGGTTCAAAAAAGGTTTGGATAAGTTCTTGGAAGAGAAGTCCATTAACTGCTACTAATCAAGTTTACTTAGGGAATAGCCACTGCTATTAATTGCATCAGTAACATGGGATCTTCTTGGTGTTTGGGTAATTGCCAGGTTCTTGTGGCCTGGTTTGGCCTCTGTTGGAAACAGGATGCTGGGCTTGATGGACCCTTGGTCTGACCCAGCATGGCAATTTCTTATGTTCTTATGTTCTTTCCTACCGTCCACTCGAAGCTTCTTTCTCCTTTGTAGGCTGTTGGATACTTTCATCTGTGATTGTATTTGGAAGCACCGGAAGCATCTTAGTGATGACAATGAATTTTTATGCAAGAGTGTTTCTATACAGAGTACATTCAATGTTTTCTCAATTTTTCAGTTTTTTCCGTGTTATGGTTACTTGCTTGATCTTCCACTGGTTATCTTTATAGTTATCTGCTTTGACAATAGTTATACTGAAGGGCTGCAGGGTAGGCTCTGTCCTCATATAGGATACCCTTTCAGTTTGGTCTGTCTCCATCTGCTCAACCCATCTGCTCAACCCATGCTAACTTTGGTCTGTCTCCATCTGCTGGACAGGAGGCTCAACCCAGGCTAACTTTGAGGCCGGGTACATTGTATGGGCCTTGGCCTGGATCAAGGTCCAAAGTTGGGGCCTCAGGTCAGACACAGGCCAGAGCCCGACCCCCAAGCCCGAATCCATAGCCCGGCCCAGATACCATGTCCTGGTACCGGGGCATCAACCAGGACCCCAGACCCTACTCCAGGGCCCGGTCTGGAGGCCAGATCCTGAAACCTGGACCTCAGCCTAGGCCAGAGCCTGATGCTGTAATCTGGTTCAGAGGCTGGGTCCTGATGCCAGAGCCTCAGCAGAGACCCAGGCCCAATGGTGAGGCCTTGCCAATATGCTGGGTTTTGACACTTGGCCCTCAGCCTAGGCTGAAATCCAAGCCAACACTGCAGCCCAGCCTAGATGCCAGGTCCCTATGTTGGGGCCTTGGTATGAACCAAGGCCTGATGCGATGGCTCAGCCTGGAGGCCGGGTCCCGACACTGGACAATGCCGTACATCAAAATGGCGCCATGCGCTGGGGTGAATTTATTGGAGTTTATTAATTCTGTTGTGATCCTAGTGGACAGTGTCAGTTTAAGGAAGAAAGAAAAAGATGGTGGCATCTAGACTCTGGCTTAGCGTAAGGCCCATGCGTCAGCCTTGCATAGTCCAAGGCCGAGGTCGTGGTGACCTACTGCAGCCTCGGTCTATTCAAGGCCCACAAGTGGATCCTCACTAGACTGGGTAAGTGGGGGTCAGGTGGGATCATGGTCCCAGCATTTTTAAGGGTGGGTTGGTGGATAGGAGGCCCAGTTTTCATTTTTTCATCATTTTGGTTTTTTTTTAAATGTTTGATTCTTTTTTTTTCACACAAATGAAATGAATAAAACATTCCACAAACTGACATTCGTGGGAAAATGAACCAAAAACAAAAATGAATTTTTTTCTCCCTCCACACCCCTACCCTCCAGCAATGCAAATATTAAGTTAAAATGTTTTGTATTTGTCTTTCAGAGAAGAACATAGCCCCGTCCGGTGTGGCCTCTCAGAGCTCTTTGTTTGGTGGTTTTGGCCCAGCGTTGGCCATCGATGGGAATGCAAACAGCAATTTCAACAAAGGCTCCTGCGCACACACTAACAACGACGCTGGTTCCTGGTGGCGAGTGGACCTACTGCGACCCTGGAAAATCAAATCCGTCGTGTACGTGAACCAGGCGACCTGCTGCCCAAACCGACTTCTGGGGGCGGAGATTCGCATCGGAAACAGTCCAGACAACAACAATCCCGTGTGAGTCGCTGGCAATGATTCCAAGAAAAAACGAAGCATTTAGCTTACAATGTCACCTGTCTGAAAATGCAGAAAGGGATATGTGCAGCACTCCACACCTGACGGACTGGTACCCACATCGTAGTGGGGCCTTCCCAGGGCAGAGCTAGGCTGTGGGCAGGAGCTATGCACGTACGTTTGGTTTGGAAAAAAGAAGCCACAGAAAACGCAGGTGCAAATCATTATAGATACTTTTATCCTTAAGGAATTGTTGAAAGTAAGGGCACATGTGTACTTCACTTGGAAAACTGCATTTTATTTGGTTTATATTACATAGAAATGTGATGGCTGAGAGCCTCTACAACTTCTCATGTCTGCCCATCTACACCAAGTATTCAGCTCTGCAATCCCTACCACTCCCTGAGAGATCCCCTGTGCTTATCCCAAGCTTTCATGAATTCACTTACTGTCCTTCTCTCCACCCCCTCCAAGGGATTACTCCTCCACTATAGTCTACCATAAGAAGTTTTTTGGGCAGGCTGCATGAAGCATTTGGTCTTTTTCTGCCATCATTAATATGTCATTCCGCTGCAATGTTACCCCCTTTCACTTCCTGTGCATTGATACTTCTGAGGTATTTAAATATCTTACCATATCTCACCTATACCCACATTCAGGCCATGAGGGCCAAAACCCAGTCGGGTTTTCAGGATTGCAACAATGAATATACATGAGATCTATTTGCATTTACTGAATGTATTCTAGGCAAACAGATCTCATGCATATTCATTGCAGAAATCCTAAATACTCACTGGGTTGCAACGCTCGAGGACCAAGTCTGGGGACACCTGCTCTAGGGCATACATGTCTACCTCTCAGCCTGTGTTAGGGACGTGGACCCTTGGGCCAGCTGAGACCGATATTGCACAGTGGATGTCGCAGCTGGGAGGCGGTGCTGGAGAGGTACTCCGGAGAAAGCTTCACCATTGGAAGCCCGAGGTCCCCCCAGGAGGAGCCTGTGAGGACCCGAGCCGCTGGGACTTAGGCGAAACCTCCGGGCAGGTGAACAACTGGATACCTGTGGAAGCGGAGAGAGCTGAAGCCGGAGTCCAGGGACAAGCCAAGGTCAGGAGCCAGAAGTCAGATGTCAGAAGCCAAAACAGGGACAGAAGCTGAAGCCGGAGTCGATGAACAAAGCAAGGTCAGGAACCAGAAGTCAGAAGCCAAAGACAATCAGGAACCAGGAAACACAACTAGATACTCAAAGAGAGTGAACCTCGTTGCAAGGTGAGGTTTAGCTGTGGCTGCTGGGTTTAAATAACCCGGCAGGGTCTGACGTCATCGAGGAGGCTGTCCTCCATTTCCCGCGCTGGCCCCTTTAAATCCTGAGCCTCAGCGCGCGCGTGCGCCTATGGGGTAGGGCCAGCGGCGGACGGTTGACGGCATCTCCCTCGCAGAAGTAAATCCGCAGCAGGCCGCGTTTCAGGCCTGGACAGCCGGAGAAGGATTCCCACGGCCCGGTCTGGCCGCGAAGTGAGTGAAGGTCCCAGGGCATGGCCCGGGACCGTAACAGTAACCCCCCCTCCTATGCCCCCTTCCTGGAGGCCTGGGTTTAGCTGGATGATCTACATGGAACTGGTGGAGAAGGGCCTTGTCCAAGATGTTGGAGGCTGGCTCCCAGGAATTCTCTTCGGGACCATAGCCCTCCCAAGAGAAGAGGTACTCCCAGCGTCTGAGGCAGAACCAGACGTCCAGTACTTCCTTGACTTGATAGACCGTATCCTTGTGTGCCTCAGGAGTGTCCGGTGCAGGAGTCTTCCTATGGAAGGGGGAGAGAACCAATGGCTTCAGCAGGGAAAAGTGGAAGACGTTGTGTACCCTGAGCATAGGCTGGAGACGGAGGCAGTAGGAAACTGCCCCTACCTGTTCCATGATAGAGAATGGGCCAATGTACTTCAGAGCCAGGTGCATTGAAGGAAGCCGCAAGCAGAGGTGTTTGGTGCTTAGCCACACCTTCTCCCCAGGGAGAAATGACGGGGCTGGACGTCGCAGGTGGTCTGCAAACTTCTTTACAATAGCTGCAGTGTGTAGATGTTTCTCCCAGGTGGATCTCCAGACCTGGCGCAACTGTTGAGCCGTGAGCTGTATGGCTGGAGATGGCACTTCCAACGGCAAGGGCAAAGGAGGTCGAAACGCTTCCCATATACCGTATAGAAGGGAGAACTACCGGTGACGGAGTGTTTGTGGTGGTTGTATGAGAACTCTACCCACAGGAGTAGAGCCACACAATCATTCTGCAGGTCTCCTATGAAGGACCAGAGGAACATCTTCAATGTCCGGTTCGTACATTCCACTTGGCCGTTAGCTTTGGGGTGGAAAGTGGTAGTGAAGTCTAGCTAGATCCCAAACCTTTTATAGAGCGCCCTCCAATACTTCGCAGTGAATTGGGAGCCCCTATCTGAGGCGATATGTTGGGGGAGTCCATGAAGGCGAATATGGCGGATAAACAGTCAGGTTCGCAAGTTCAGGTGATGTGGGCATCTTAATGAGGTGAACAAAGTGAGCTATCTTAGAGAACCTGTCAATCGTAACCCAGATCACCGTCTTCCCTTCTGAAGTGGGTAAATCTACGATAAAGTCTGTAGATAAGTGGGTCCACGGCTCAGTAGGGACAGGAAGTGGCTGAAGGAGGCCCTCCCCACGGGCGGCCAGTTGGAGTCTTCTGTTGGGCACAGGTTGGGCAGAAGCTGACATAGAGCCGGATGTCCTTCTTAAACTGAGGCCACCAGTAGAACTCTGAGAGTAACTTCTGGGTTCTAGCTACTCCCAGGTGACCAGCGGTCAGGGCGTCATGGGCACAAGAGTACCTTTTTCCAGAGATGGACTGGTACTACCATCTTCCCCATTGGGACCATGTCGGAGGCCGCAAGGAGCACTTTGGCCGGGTCAAGGATGTACTGTGGTGGATTAAGGATGTCCTCCGTCTCCGCTGTATGGGAAAGGGTGTCCGCCCGGATGTTCTTGTCTGCTAACCTGTAGTGGAGAAGAAAGTTGAAGCGGCTAAAGAAGAGAGACCACCGGGCCTACCGGAGATTGAGATGCTGGGCGTGGCACAAGCATTCTAAGTTCTTGTGGTTCGTATACACGATCACTGGGTGCTGGACCCCTTCCAACCACTGGCGCCATTCTTCGAAGGCCATTTAGATGACCAACAATTCCTTGTCTCCGATACCATAATTTCTTTCTGCAGGCGAGAATTTCCGGGAAAAGTAGGAACACGACAGGGATTTGCTATTGCTGGATATTTGGCTCAGAACAGCTCCGACCACCATGTCGGAGGCATCAATTTCCACAATGAACTGATGTTGGGGGTCCAGGTGATGGAAAAATGTCAATTTGAGTGAGAACCCTTACCCTTCCTTGGGTATATTGCGTCCTCCACGGGTTTCCATATGGATCCCGAGAAGGTGACGGCCATCAAGCACTGGCCTCAACCTGTGGGGAATAAGGTGCTCCAATGCTTTCTTGGCTTCGCCAACTTCTACAGGCAATTTATACCACACTACTCCACGATGGTGGCGCCGCTAACGGCCCTCACCAAGAAGGGGCTGACGCCAGGAACTGGCCTGCTGCGGCGGTATGAGCTTTCCAGGAACTGAAGGCAGCCTTTCTGCAGTACACCTGTCTCCATCACCTGAAGATTCAGATGGCATGGTTAAGTGGTCCACGTTCGACAGAGTATCGAAATTAGAAATTAGTCAAATCATTACTAAAATTGAACCTGCCATTCACCCATGCGACGCAATTCCAGCCACTTGCCTGAAACAAGTAACGGGATTATCACTCAGACAATCACAACTTTAATAAACCTGTCTCTCACAGAAGGAGCAGTTCCAAATGGGTTAAAACAAACCATGATAAATCCGATCCTAAAAAATAAGACTGGTAGATCTGAGGAATGGGACAACTGTCATCCAATATCCAACTTGCCATTTCTCGCAAAGGTTCTTGAGAAAGCAGTGTTATCCCAGCTTGTAAATCTCCTGGAAGATCATAATATTCTCTCCTTATAATCAATTTGGATTCAGAAAACATCACTCCACTGAGACATTACTCCTCTCATTAATGGACTTGGCTTTACGAGGGCTTGACGCAGATGAGTCGTATTGCCTTGTAAATCTCCTGGAAGATCATAATATTCTCTCCTCATAATCAATTTGGATTCATAATAATGAAGAAAAAACCTTGGTATACTCCCGAGCTTAAAGCTATGAAAATGGAGCTACGTAAGACAGAAAAAGAATGGCGCAGAAACCAAAATTCTATGACTTTATTAAAATTCAAATCATTACTACACAAATATCGCCAAGCCACCGATAAAACAAAAAAAGATTTCTATGCTTCCAGAATTCACCAATATCAATTCAACCCTCAAGCACTTTTCCAATATGTCAAAAGCCTTGTTACTGCTCCAGCTCATAACAATCCAAACAACAATGATGATTCAAAATGTGAGGAACTAGCTACGTTCTTTTATAACAAAATACATTCTATTTTAACGCGATTTATGTCTCTTCCTGCTCCTTTACACACCAACCAAGCTACATCAGCCACTCAAGATAAATTTGAAATAAAGCTATCTAATCTTGAGATTACTACTGGTATTGAAATTGAGTCAATTCTAAAGAAAATGAAACCAGCTTTCCACCCCACAGACATCTTACCTACTAAAATTCTTCTTTCAATACGTTCTACAATAGCAAAACCTATTGCTAAGATTCTTAACAAATCCATCACCACAGGCATAGTTCCTTCTATACTTAAACATGCTATCATTACTCCAATGATAAAAAAATCTAACCTAGATTCATCTGATCCAGCAAACTTTCGACCAGTATCGAACCTACCCTTCCTTTCAAAGATCATGGAAAGAGTCATCAACAAACAACTAACTGATTACTTAGATGATCATCAAATACTCTTCCCATCCCAATATGGGTTCAGAAAGTACCACAGCACGGAAACGCTTTTGATATCACTTTCTGAGGTGCTGCTAAAAGCTTTAGATGCTGGCAAATCATACCTCATCGCCCTTCTTGATATATCAGCTGCTTTCGACACGGTAAACCACAACACCCTTATTACCCGTCTTTCTGAAATAGGTATTTCGGGATCGGCTTTACAATGGTTTCAGTCATTCCTGAGCAATAGAACATACAGCGTTAGATGTGGACGAAGTGAATCCAAACCAAGAAATCTCTCTCAAGGAGTCCCCCAGGGATCTTCCCTCTCCTCCACATTGTTCAATGTTTACCTTACACCGCTGTGCCGATTTCTCTCTAAATTGGGTCTTCAACACTTCATCTACGCAGATGATGTTCAAATACTCATACCCATAACCAGCACAATCACAAATGCACTGAGTACCTGGAAGATAGCCTTATTAGAAATTAAAACTATCCTCACAGACAACCAATTGGCTATAAATACCAACAAAACTGAACTTATCATAATTTCACCTCCAAAAAACACAATACTGATCAACTCTGAGATTTCTCAAAACAACTACCCTATTTCACAACAAGTCCGCAGCCTTGGTATCATCATTGACAGCAATCTCACGTTTAAAAAATTCATCGCGGATACGGTAAAAAGCGGTTTCTTTAAACTACTCACGCTTAAACGTATTAAATCTCTATTACACCAATATGATTTCCGCACAGTATTACAGGCTACTATTTTATCAAGGATTGACTACTGCAATGCTCTGTTACTGGGTCTACCTAAAACCACTATTCAACCTTTACAAATGCTGCAAAATGCAGCTGCCCGTATTATCACCGACACAAGCCGCCATGATCACATCACTCCAGCTCTTCAGTCTTTGCACTGGCTACCCGTGGCTTACAGGATAATTTATAAATCTATGTCTCTGATACACAAAGCCATTCAAAACAGAGAAATGCTTTGGTTCACGGATCAACTACAATTCAAAATTTCCTCCCGCCCAACGAGATTCCAGAATTTAGCCAAATTAAACATTCCTGCACCCAATCTGACTAAACTCTCTAGTACAAAAGAACGATCTTTCATCATTGCTGGATCAACAATATGGAACACCATGCCCTCTGAATTACGCCAGGAACTCTGTCACAAAAAATTTAAACAAAACCTTAAAACCTGGCTTTTTAAAAAAGCCTACTATCAATAATCTGAATCCTCATCTACTCTTCCTAACATCCACAATCTATCATATATTGTTTATATGTTATTAATACAAAGTTATATACTGTATTGTATTCAAGTTACCATGTTATATTGTAAAGCGCAATGCTGAATTACTGTTTGTATGTAAACCGAGGTGATGTTATTTACGTACCCCGGTATAGAAAAATCTATAAATAAATAAATAAATTCAGAAAACATCACTCCACTGAGACATTACTCCTCTCATTAATGGACTTGGCTTTACGAGGGATTGACGCAGATGAGTCGTATTGCCTTGTTTTAATTGACTTAACAGCCGCCTTTGACACTGTGGACCTTGACCTGTTAAGCCATCAGATGAGAAGCACTGGGATCGACGGCAGGGTTCTCAGATGGTTCTCTTCATTTCTATCTAACAGGACATTCCAAGTCAAACTGGGCAACCATATATCTGACTCTTTCCAGTGTGATACAGGGGTCCCTCAAGGCTCAGCCCTCTCAGCAACACCATTCAATGGTTACATGGAATAGACTTAGTTTTTGGGTACTTGCCAGGTTCTTATGGCCTGGATTGGCCACTGTTGGAAGCAGGATGCTGGGCTTGATGGACCCTTGGTCTGACCCAGTATGGCATGTTCTTATGTTCTTATTCAATATTTACGTGCTCTCACCGTGTAAATTACTGACGAATCTAGGAATAACTTTCTTCTTGCATGCTGACGACTTACAATTTTACATCCCACTCTCAGGATCATTTGAAAATACAGCTTCAATACTCTCCAACTATATGAAAGCAATGCAACAAGAACTTTTGCAACTTAAACCAACATTAAACCCTAAAAAGACTGAAATCATCTGGCGCAGTAGAAACTCATCGATAGCTAAACCACCTGCACTTAACCCGGGTAATTTCCCAATTAATCCCTCAAACCAAGTACGAGACTTAGGTATAGAGCCAGATGAGAACCTTACAGTGAAAATGCACATCAGCAAATTAATCAAGTCAGGTTATGCCAAGTTGCGTATACTACATCGACTGAAACCACTATTACCTTTTGAGGACTTCTGTACTGTATTGCAAACTCTAATCTTCTCAGATCTTGATTACTGTAACTCCTTGCTACTTGGTCTTTCAGATTGTCACTTAAAACCACTACAATTACTACAAAATGCTGCAGCAAGAGTCTTATTAGGATCTAGGAAATGTGATCACATCACTCCCTCACTGATGTCACTGCATTGGTTACAAGTACAATATAGAATCTACTATAAAGTATTAATGATAATATTCAACATCGTTCATTCCAATAACACTGGCCTTTTAGGCGTGACACTACAACCATACAACCCGCAGCAAACACTAACAGGCCGATACAGTACAGTGCGCTCCGACGGAGCGCACTGTTAGCCTGCTCTTGGACGCGCGTTTTCCCTTACCCCTTATTCAGTAAGGGGAGGAAAACGCACGTCCAACCCGCCGAACCTAATAGTGCCCGCAACATGCAAATGCATGTTGAGGGCCCTATTAGGTATGCGCGCGGGATACAGAAAGTAAAATGTGCAGCCAAGCCGCACATTTTACTTTCAGAAATTAGCGCCGATACAAAGGTCTGCGCTAATTTCTCCCGGCGCCGGGAAAGTGCACAGAAAAGCGGTAAAAACTGCTTTTCTGTGCACCCTCTGACTTAATATCATGGCGATATTAAGTCAGAGGTCCCGAAGAGTAAAAAAAGTTAAAAAAAAAAAAAAAAAAGTGAAGTCGGCCCGCGGCTGTCAGGCCGAAAACCGGACGTTCAATTTTGCCGGCGTCCAGTTTCCGAGCCCGTGGCTGTCAGCGGGTTTGAGAACCGAGCCGTCAAAATTGAGCATCGACTGTCAAACCCGCTGACAGCCGCCGCTCCTGTCAAAAAAGAGGCGCTAGGGACGCGCTAGTGTCCCTAGCGCCTCTTTTTATACCGCCGGGCCTAATTTAAATAAATTAACTTACTGTATCGCGCACACAGGAGAGTGTCCTGTGCGCGCGCCGGGAGAGCGGGCGCTCGCCTGCTCTCCCGCGTTTTTTTACTGTATCGGCCCGTAAGATCTCAAAATAAAGGACTACTGACTATTCCCACAATACAGACTATGCATCTGACGCAAATAAAAGATTGAATGTTTTCCACAGAGGGTCCAAAGCTCTGGAATTCTCTGCCTGAAATGCTACACATTTTACCAGTCAGAAAGAGATTTAAATGTGAGTTAAAAATATTGCTATTCAAAAACACATATAAACTAACTTAAAAACATCAGAATATTCAGAGCAGCAAAGACAAGAAGGACAAAAGATAATAATCAAATTGTTAGAAACCACGGCCAGCCACGGCCGCCCCTCTCACCTCCTCCCCGGGCGTTGGCAGTCGCGCTGCAGTGGGGAGTCACTACCGCCGCAAGCCTCGGGCCTCCTCCATGCCCGCGGGTCCTGCCGCGGGATCTGAGTCACTCTCCTCAGCAGCCAGGATGATTTCTGATCCTCCTCATCGCGGCACCAGGCCGCAGGCCTCCGCCCCTGCAGCCCACATCGGGCAGGACGCTCCCCAGATGCCTGCCCACGCCTTCAGAGCTGTCCTTAAAGGGCCAGCTCACCCTGCTGCAGCCCAGCCTCTTGGATGATGTCAGGAGCCAGGAACTACTTTAAGGGAACCTCCTCTTCCTGGTCCTTGACCTGGCAACGAGTCTGCTTCACTGCCGTGATGTCTTCTGAACCTTGGTGGTATCGTGGTTCCTGTTCCTGCCTTCTGAGTCCTGTTGCTGCTCTCCGAGTCCTCTTCCTTTTCTAGTTCCCTTCCTCCTGCTTGTCGGATGGATATTCTGGCTTCTGACCTCGGACTGGCTTCGGTGACTTCTCTGGCTTCTGACCTCGGATTGGCGATCTGCGACTCTCTGGTTTCTGATTCTGGACTGGCTATCGGTAACCCTCTGGCTTCTGACCTTGGACTGAATTTCAGCAATTCCTTTGTCTTCACAAGGGCCCACCTAAGACCAGCCAGCCCCACGCACCCAAAGGCTCAACCCGCGGGGAACGGGGTTGGTATTGGTGAAGCTCCAGCCAGCCCTTGCATCAGTTCAGCCTCGCCTCCCCATGGTGGGACCTGTGGGGGTTCGCCCTCTCAGGTAGCGCCAACTCCCCCTCAGGCAAGGGGTCCACATTCTCCTCCATCAGCACAACAGATTGCCAAGTCCATGGACCTGGCAGAGGCTTCGGCTATCCAGGCCATTCCAGGAATTGCTCAACGGATCCGGGAGCAACAGAAGACCCTGGATTCACTCACATCAGTAATAGAGAACTTGAGTCAATGTCTGGACTCCGTTGGTCCCATGAACCCCATCTCGCCACTGATACCTACTGCCTCACTGCCAATATGCGGTGCTCATCCGGTGATTCTTCTACCTGCTCCTCCCCGCTTTGCTGGAGACCCACAGTTCTGCAGGGGCTTCATAAACCAATGCAGCATGCACTTCTGCCTACAGTAAGCCCTTTTTCCAGAGGACTTTATGAAGACAACCTTCATCTTGTCTCTCCTCGATGGGAAGGCCCTAGCCTGAGCATCTCCCCTGTGGGAACGCGGCGATCCTGTTCAGCGAGACCTGAGCAAGTTCCTGGCTCTCTTATGTACCGTCTTTGATGACCCCACGTGGCAGGTGGCCTCTGGGGCAACTCTTCTACACCAATGCCAGAGTCCTCGAACTCTAGCAGAATTCGTGATCGTGTTTTGGACTTTGTCCTCAGAACTCCATTGGGACACCAGTTGTCTGAGGGCCATCTTCCTGGAGGGACTTACCCTAGAATTAAGGATGAACTCACCACCCTTGAGCTACCTGAGTCCTTTGACGCCCTCATTGACTTGACCGGGCGAATTGACAGATGCCTCCAAAAGCATTCCCGGGAGGTCCAATCTTCCAGGAAAGCCTCCGGTGGCTTCAGATGTCCTCAACATTCACCGTCCCTGAAGACTGAGCCAGGCTCCCTGGAGGGCCCAACTGAAGAACCCATGCAACTGGGCTGAGGCAAACTATCCCCGCAGGAATGCCTTAGATGTCGGCAATGCGGTCTCTGCCTCTACTGCGGTGGTGTGGGGCATGTCTTGGCCTCATGCCTGGTGCGTACGGGAAATTCCCGGGCCTAGGATCTGATGGAGGACTCTTCCTAGGCTTCGCCTCACCCGTACCTCCATTGACACTGCCAGTAACCCTGACGATGGGGATCCACGAATTCAATACCCTGGCCCTGGTTGACTCGGGAGCCGGGGGTAACTTTATTATGAAGAGTTTGGTGGAACACCTCAGTCTTCCACTCCTCCGCGCCCCGGTTCCTTTGGTTCTCTAATCTATTCAGGGTGAACATCTTCCAGGTCGAATCACCCATGTTACCTCTCCCATCCAGGTCCGCACTAAGGTGCTTCATGTGGAACACCTCACCTTCCACTTCCTTAATGGGGCCATACACCCCATAGTGTTGGGGCTCCCTTGGCTACAAGTGCACTGCCCCCAGTTCGATTCGGAGACTCTGCAATTGGTCCGCTGGGAACCATCCTGTAAAAACTCTTGCCTCGATCTGGTCTCGCCTCTCTGATGCTTGACTACGATCTCCCTTCCACTTGGTCTACCACCACAATACTCTGCTTATGCAGATGTTTTTTCCAAGAAAAATGCCGAGACTCTATCACCTCATTGGCCCTTTGACTGTACGATTAATCTGTTACCTGGTAACGAGCCACCTTGGGGGTGCACTTATCCCCTCTCACCTACTGAGACCCAGGCCATGTCCCACTACATTCAGGAAAGCCTGGACCGAGGATTTATACACGACTAGTGAAGCGGCTCGAAGGATGGTCAGGCCTGCGTGATCGGCGCCGGCATCCTATCGGGGTAAGGCCTTCTCTGCACGCCTCTCACCCAGGCAGAGCTGCCACCGACCGCGAGGCTAAGCAAGCCACAGGACCGGACCTGAAAACTCACTCCCTGAAGCCTGCCCCCTCCAGCCAAGGGCCAATCACTCAACGGCTGCAGGGCAGCCAATCAGCAGAGGCTTTAAATTTTAAAGGCAAGCCCGCGAAGCTCCTTTCTTCCCCCCGGCTCGACTAGTGAAGTGGCTTGAAGGATGGTCAGACCTGTGTGATCGGCGCCAGCATCCTATCGGGGTAAGGCCTTCTCTGCACGCCTCTCACCCAGGCAGAGCTGCCACCGACCGCGAGGCTAAGCAAGCCACAGGACTGGACCTGAAAACTCGCTCCCTGAAGCCCGCCCCCTCCAGCCAAGGGCCAATCACTCAACGGCTGCAGGGCAGCCAATCAGCAGAGGCCCGGCTGGGCTTTAAATTTTAAAGGCCAGCTAGGCGCCCCACGCCAAAGGAGCGCGACAAAGGGGCCTGCCCCTTTGTGCGCCCCTTCGTGCAGCACTGCAGTGCTGCTTATAACCGCTCCCTCACTACTGCTTTCAAACCTCCACAAAAGGACGTAGACTCCAGATCCCGTCGGACCACCAGTTCTTCTGGTACCTCCCTAAAGTATTCAAGTACCACGCCATTGCTAGAACCCCCACCTTGGCCCAAGTTAACAATCACGCCTCATCAGTCAATCACACCTTAGTTTTACTCTCGTCCTCAAACAGCCTGACCTAGAGGATCTTCACAAGTGCATCACACAGTCGATGGGCCCAGCTGGTCCATCCCCTGCTCCCCCATCTACTTTAGATACCGACCGCCCTTGCCTCACGTCTAACCCTCAATCTCCCTTTATTATGCGCACTTTTGCTATACCCACTATTTTCATTCGCAGGGTTAACAGGACTAAACCGACCACTCTCCCCATCCTCCGACAACAAAGGCTAGTCCCAATCATGATTTCTCCAGTCACACAAGTACTCGGATTCTCTCTTTTCACCCTAACCTTATTCAACACCCAATCCATCACCAAATAAAACGCATATTCTTAACGACTATCTGGCAGACGCTAAACCTGACATCTGTGCAATCACAGAAACCTGGTTGAAACCTACAGATATAGTACTAATGAATCAGCTCCCCACTCAACTATACGACCTTCACTCAATCCCTAGACCTAAAAAAAGAGGAGGAGGGCTACTTCTAGGACTTGGCCTCTCATTGCAGCTATCATCATTAACAAATAACATCGAATTAGCCCTTTTCAAATCCGATCACCTACAACTCGGCCTCATCTATGCACCTCCAGGAAAACTAGACTCTGACCTCTCTCCAGTGATTGAATTCATCGCCAAACACCTCAACACTGACAAACCAGCGATCCTGATGGGAGACTTCAACCTACATGTGGACGCTTCACCGCAATCCCCCAACTGTGAAATTCTAATCACCGCACTCAACCACATGGGTCTTAGACAAATTGTTAACAGCCCCACGCATAAAGCAGGCCACACATTGGACCTCATTTTCATAAACGATGGCATCTCCTCATCTACCAGCCCAACCTGCGATCCTGTCCCCTGGTCAGACCATCAGATCATTTCTACAGTACTGCGAATCAAAGAACACCCCCCCCCCCCTTCACGTCCCCAAAACTACAATCCAGTTCAGGAAACCTTGCTCTATAGACCGCCTAGGCACGCTGCTCTCCAAGGATCTAGCCCAACTCGATCTCACGGACGCCAACACTGCAACTACTTCCTGGTTTAATATTACAAACAAAGTTTCAGAGCAATCCTGCCCAACAATCACAAAAACAATACACCCATCTCAGGGCAACAGAAAACCATGGTTCACCCCTGAACTAAAGGCCCTCAAGCAACACTTACAAAGCAAAGAACATAGATGGCACAAGAACCCATCCACTTCGACTATATCGGCCTACAAATCCTCACTAAATACCTATAGGAACGCCATTCTCAGATCCAAGAAAGACTTCTTCTCTAAAAAAATCCATCATTTCATTTTTGACTCTAAAGCCTTATTTTCCTATGTCTCATCACTCACCAAACAATCCCCTCCCACCATAGCAGATGACCAAGCACTCAGTAAAGCCAAAGAGCTAGCCATCTTCTTCAACAAAAAAATAGCCAACCTCATCAAGCCTATCACCGGCCCCCACCTGGGACCCCCTCAGCATGTTATAACATCTCCAAAACGAAACACTATCCTAGAATCCTTCGAGACCTCCTCATCTCTGGAAATCGAAAACATTCGTAAGAAACTCAAGCCCTCCTCACACCCGGACACAATACCTGTCAATCTTCTACTCTCCATTCCAAATATCATCTCAAAGCCTATAGCAGACATCATTTACTGCTCCTTGACACAAGGGTGGGTCCCAGATCAACTAAAACTCGCTATACTTAAACCACTGTTAAAAAAAACCCAACCTCCTGCCCACTGACCCAGCAAATTTCCGACCCATAGCTAACCTACCGCTGATCGCCAAAATTATGGAAAAAATAGTAAACAAGCAACTCTCCGAATACCTGGAAGAGAACAATATCCTCTCCCCTTTCCAGTTTGGATTCCGCAAGACTCTAAATATGGAATCCCTACTAACTTCTCTTTCGGACACTATCCTACTAAACCTGGAAAAAAACAGCCCTACCTCCTAGCGCTACTAGACATATCTGCGGCATTTGACACGGTGAATCATTCCATCCTTTTAGAGCGTCTGTCAGACATTGGCATCAAGGGAGTGGCCTTAAGCTGGTTCAAATCTTTCCTTGACAATAGATTCTTCAAGGTCAGGATCAACAACAAGAAATCACACCCTATCAGAGTCAACCTGGGAGTCCCCCAGGCATCATTCCTCTCACCCACCCTCTTCAACATTTACCTGCTCCCTCTCTGCCAGCTACTCACCAATTTAAAATTAACGTTTTACCTCTACGCCGACGATGTCCAGATTCTTCTCCCAATCACAGACTCCCTCCAAAAAACATGGGCACACTGGAATAGCTGTCTGCACTCAATCAACTGCCTTCTCACCAGTCTTAATTTGATCCTCAGTACTAACAAGACGGAGATCCTCATCATTTCGCCAGATGGAAACAATATCCTCCTTAACTCTCCAAGCTCCTCACAATTCGCAAAAACATCTATCAATCACTCTTCTTCTGTCAGAGATCTAGGGATTCTGCTGGACAATCAATTCAATCTTAAAACATTCGTCCATAATACCACTAAAGAATGCTTCTTCAAATTGCAAGTTCTTAAAAAACTGAAACCTCTCCTGCACTACTGAGACTTTCGCCTAGTGTTGCAATCCATCATCCTCTCAAAAATTGACTATTGCAACTCCCTCCTCCTCGGTCTTCCTGCGATCTCTATCAAACCACTGCAGATGGTCCAGAATGCCGCCGCCAGGATACTCACAAACACTAACAAAAGAGATCACATCACTTCCATCCTTCAGTCACTTCATTGGTTACCCATTAAATTTAGGATTTCTTTCAAAGCTCTCATGATGATCCACAAGGACATCCATAACATCTCCCCTCTCAAGCTAAGCAGCCAACTTCATCCACACACCTCAGACAGACCGGTCAGAAGAGCTTACAAAGGCTCACTGTATGCCCCCCCCTGCAAAAACTGCTCTAAGAAAGCGAGCATTATCAACAACAGGGCCCACTCTATGGAATACGCTGCCCCTGGATCTTCATCTAGAATCATGCCCCCAGACTTTCAAGAAAAAACTTAAAACTTGGCTCTTTAGTCAAGCTTTTTCGGGAGACCTAAGTACACACTGATACCGCCTCACGGACTTGGACTAAGGCTAGCGGTTTTGGGTGCACATCACAGCCTCTACCCAGTCCTTCCCTGGCATTACCGTTAGCCGTTCTTCCTTCTACTGCTTTCGCTCTTTCCCTTCCCATCTCCCCTACCCCCCATGCCCCAACCCCCCAGTCTCCCCATTCTACTGCACTGTACCCCTATTCCATATGTTAGGCAGTATTAGTTATGTTATATGCTATTTATTCTGTTGAACAGATACATGGGTTAGATATGTACATATACTTGGGTTTATTTGTTACTTGTGTCTCAAATTTTCAAACTTTCAAATTTACAAATGTTCATTGTATCACTCCCACGCAAAGGTTCTGTTTGTACTGTAAACCAGTATGATCTGTATACTTTACAGGAATGTCGGTATATAAGAATTTAAAATAAATAAATAAATCAACCTCCCCAGCTGGTGCTGGGTTCTTCTTCATGGGCAAGGACAGGACACTCCACCCCTGCATAGACTACCGGGGACTGAACGCTATAAAACTCAAGGATCGCTATCCGCTCCCTTTAATTTCAGAGCTCTTTGACCACCTTCAGGGTGCACGGGTCTTCACCAAGCTTGATAATTTGTATCAAGGAGGGTGAAGAGTGGAAGATGGCCTTCAACACCAGGGATGGGCACTATGAGTACCTAGTCATGCCCTTCGGCCTCTGTAATGTCCAGGCTGTCTTCCAAAATTTAATGAATGAAGTTTTCCGAGACTTATGGTACCAATGTGTCATTATTTACCTTGATGACATCCTAGTTTTCTCCAAATCTCTGTCTGCCCACCGCCAAGATGCTTCTCAGGTTCTCTAACGTCTTTGGGAAAATAGGCTCTATGCCAAACTTGAAAAATGCATCTTTGAACAGGAAGTGCTCCCATTCTTGGGGAATATTGTCTCCAACCAAGGGTTTCGTATGGATCCTCAGAAACTGAAAGCCATTCAAGACTGGCCTCAACCCTCTGGATTGAAACCCCTACAATGATTCTTGGGTTTCACGAACTATTATCGTTCTTTCATTCTTAATTATGCCTCTATCGTGGCCCTGCTGACTGCCCTGACTTGGAAGGGAGCCGATCCTAAACACTGGCCACTCGAAGCAATCTCTGCATTTCTTCGCCTAAAGGAAGCATTTCTCCAAGAGCCCTGCCTCTGTCACCCGAAACCTCGACTCCCATTTGTTGTTGAGGTGGATACGACTACGGAGGGAGTCAGAGCTGTCCTCAGCCAATACTCCGCCAATCTCTCGCTGCACCCCTGCTCCTTTCTCTCTTGTCAATTCTCCGCAGCAGAGTATAATTATGTCATTGGCGATAAAGAACTCCTGGCCTTTGAAGAATGGTACCCCTGGTTGGCAGGGGCCCAACACCAGATTATGGTCTATACTGACCATAAAAACCTGGAATACCTGCATCGGGCCCAATGGCTCATCCTGTGACAAGCCCTTTGGGCTTTATTATTTGCGAGGTTCGACTTTGTCTTATGATATCGTCCGGCCATCTGGCTCTCTTATGTACCGTGAGCAGATGTGCTCTCGTGAGCCTTCAACACCAACGATATGCCAGAGCCCCCCCAGCTTTATCACTGACCCTTCCCGGGTAATGCTCAGTAGAATCTATATGGATAGAAATCCCATGTGTGTTGAGTAAAAGTATAGTGATAGGAGTATACTACCATCCACCTGCACAAAATGGTCAGACAGATGATGAAATGCTAAGAGAAATCAGGGAAACTAACCAATTTTGGAAGATGTAGTAGGCCAGATTGACAAATTAAAGAGTAGCAAATCACCTGGACTGGATGGTATGCATCTTAGAGTACTGATGGAACTCAAAAATGAAATTTCTGATCTATTAGTTAAAATTTGTAACCTATTATTAAAATCATCCATAGAACCTGAAGACTGGAGGGTTGCCAATGTAACCCCAATATTTAAAAAAGGCTCCAGGGGCGATCCAGGTAACTATAGACCAGTGAGCCTGACTTCAGTGCCGGGAAAAATAGTGGAAACTATTCTCAAGATCAAAATCGTAGAGCATATAGAAAGACTTGGTTTAATGGAACACAGTCAACATGGATTTACCCAAGGGAAGTCTTGCCTAACAAATCTGCTTCATTTTTTTGAAGGGATTAATAAACATGTGGATAAAGGTGACTCGGTAGATGTAGGTTATTTGGATTTTCAGAAGGCGTTTGACAAAGTCTCTCATGAGAGGCTTCTAAGAAAACTAAAAGGTCATGGGTTAGGAGGTGATGTCCTTTCGTGGATTACAAACTGGTTAAAAGAGAGTAGGATTAAATGGTCAATTTTCTCAGTGGAAAAGGATAAACAGTGGAGTGCCTCAGGGACCGGTGCTTTTCAATATATATATAAATGATCTGGAAAGGAATACGATGAGTGAGGTTATCAAATTTGCGGATGATACAAAATTATCCAGAGTAGCCTACTATTTGTGTTTACTGTTTTATATATTTATATTATAAAACTATGTATCTACTTCCTTCTTTGGAAATGCAAATATTTTTAACTGAATATTTGCTAACTACTGTAAACCAATTTGATATGCTCACATGAAAAGTCAATATATAAAATTATTAAATAAAATTAATAAATACTTAAATCACAAGCATATTGTGATACTTTACAGGAGGACCTTGCAAGACTGGAAGATTGGGCATCCAAATGGCAGATGAAATTTAATGTGGACAAGTGCAAGGTGTTGCATATAGGGAAAAATAACCCTTGCTGTAGTTACACGATGTTAGGTTCCATATTAGGAGCTACCACCCAGGAAAAAGACCTAGGCAGCATAGTGGATAATACTTTAAAATCGTCAGCTCAGTGTGCTGCAGCAGTCAAAAAAGCAAACAGAATGTTAGGAATTATTAGAAAGGGAATGGTGAATAAAACAGAAAATGTCATAATGTCTCTATATCGCTCCATGGTGAGACCACACCTTGAATACTGTGTACAATTCTCGTCGCCGCATTTCAAAAAAGATATAGTTGCGATGGAGAAGGTACAGAGAAGGGCAACCAAAATGATAAAGGGGATGGAGCAGCTCCCCTATGAGGAAAGGCTGAAGAGGTTAGGGCTGTTCAGCTTGGAGAAGAAACGGCTGAGGAGGGATCTGATAGAGGTCTTTAAGATCATGAGAGGTCTTGAACATGTAGATGTGAATCAGTTATTTACACTTTTGAATAATAGAAGGACTAGGGGGCACTCCATGAAGTTAGCAAGTAGCACATTTAAGACTAATCGGAGAAAATTATTTTTCCCTCAGCAGACAATAAAGCTCTGGAATTTGTTGCCAGAGGATGTGGTTAGTGCAGTTAGTGTAGCTGGGTTCAAAAAAGATTTGGATAAGTTCTTGGAGGAGAAGTCCATTAATGGCTATTAATCAAGTTTACTTAGGGAATAGCCACTGCTATTAATTGCATCAGTAGCATGGGATCTTCTTAGTGTTTGGGTAATTGCCAGGTTCTTGTGGCCTGGCTTGGCCTCTGTTGAAAACAGGATGATGGGCTTGATGGACCCTTGGTCTGACCCAGCATGGCAATTTCTTATGTTCTTTTGCTGGCTGCCACTACACCAATTCCACCAGGGAAAACCTTTGTACCGCCATGCCTCCGAAGTTCGATCTTGACCTGGGCTCACGACTCTCGCAGCTCTGGACATCCAGGATAACACAGAAGCCTGGTCGCCCTCCGTTGGTTTTAATGGTAGCCTGGGATGGCCAAGGATGTTCGATCCTACATTGAATCTTGCCATACGTGTGCCCAGCACAAGAATCCCACTGGGCTACCTCAGGGCCTGCTCCATGCTCTGCCTGTCCCCAATGAACCATGGACCTACATCTCAATGGACTTTATCGTTGATTTACCACTGTCTAAGGGCAACACCACCATCTGGGTCATCATGCACCGTTTTTCGAAAATGGCCCATTTTGTGGCACTACCGGAATTACCTTCTGCACCTCAACTAGCCCAGCTATTCATCCATCATGTCTTCAGGCTGCACGGTCTACCCAAAGTCATCCTGTCTAACTGGGGACCTCAGATCACCGCCAAATTTTGGAAATCCGTCTGTCGAACATTCAATGTCACCCTGGAATACACATCAGCTTATCATCCGCAAACCAACAGCCTGGCGGAGAGAACTAACCAGATTCTCAAACAATTTCTACGAATTTACATGAATAACAAACATGACGATTGGGCGGATCTGCTTCCTTGGGCTGAATTTGCCCTCAATTCCCACCCTTCTGCCACCAACGGTTCCTCGCCCTTTCAACTGGTATATGGCAAGCAACCTCTTCCACCTCTGCCTGTTCCTGTGTCCATCCCTTCACCGGTGGCTCAACTGTCCGCTGAGGAGTTGCATCTCCTTTGGACCTTCAATCAGCAAACCTTGCTCAAGGCTAACCAGGCAGCCAAAAAATTTGCGGACCGTCATTGAAGACTGAGCCCACCTCTTAGACCTGGCCAGAAGGTATGGTTAAGTATGTGGGTCATTCTCCTGAAGCTACAATCGATGCGGCTTGCTCCTTGTTTCATCGATCTATTTCTGATACTCCGCCTTTTCGGCTCCAAGGCTTATCAGCTTCAACTCCATTCTTCACTTTAAGTCCACAACACCTTCCATGTGTCCCTCTTAAAACCACTGGTGTTATCATGGCCATCCAGAGTGCCACCTGAACCACAGCCTCTCTCCTCCAAGGATGACCCCAGCTATCAGGTCCGAGAGGTGCTTGATGTCAGGAAATGCTAGAAGAAGTGGGAATACCTGCTAGCCTGGGAGGGGTTCGGTCCTGAAGAAAATACTTGGGAGCCTCTCGCCAATATCTTGGACAAGGACCTTCTTGCCCAGTTCCACCGGACCCATCCTTCCAAACCAAAACCTCTGGGGAGACACCCTAAAAGGGGGGGGTCCTGTTAGATGCCACGGCCAGCCACAGCCGGACCCTCTTACCTCCTCCCTGGGCGTTGGCAGTCGCGCTGCAGCGAGGAGTCACTCCCGCCACAAGCATAGAGTCTCCTCCATGCCCATGGGTCTTGCCGCGGGATCTGAGTCGCTCTTCTCAGCAGCCAGGATGATTTCCGATCCTCCTCATCGCGGTACCAGGCTGCAGGCCTCCATCTCTGCAGTGCATGTCGGGCAGGACACTCCCCAGACGCATGGCCATGCCTCCAGAGCTGTCCTTAAAGGGCCAGCTCACCCTGATGCAGCCCAGCCTCTTGTTACCAGAGCGTGTCCCTCACTATCCCATCCCCTGAGCCCTCTCCCTCCTCTCAGTAGGATGGGACCTGTTATATCTGTTACCAGAGCGTGTCCCTCACTATCCCATCCCCTGAGCCCTCTCCCTCCTCTCAGTAGGATGGGACCTGTTATATCTGTTACCAGAGCGTGTCCCTCACTATCCCATCCCTTGAGCCCTCTACCTCCTCTCAGTAGGACGGGACCTGTTATATCTGTTACCAGAGCGTGTCCCTCACTATCCCATCCCTTGAGCCCTCTCCCTCCTCTCAGTAGGATGGGACCTGTTATATCTGTTGGCAGAGCACATCCCTCACTTAACCAGCTTTCTGGTTTTCTTTCCCAATATCCAGATGTGGCACTATCAGCGAATCTGATATCCAGTTGGGGTCTATCACCTGGATGCACTGTCATGGGATGGAAGGTCGTTATGTTACCGTGATCATCCCTAATCGCAAGGAATACCTGACAGTGTGTGAGCTGGAGGTGTACCCGGTCCTACAGGATCAGAGTGAGTATAAGCAGTTCTCCTACAATCACTGATCTCCCACTGTGTCCAGGTCAGGACTCTCCCTCAGAGCTGAGGGGATGCCACAGGTATTTTCACTCTCAGCTTATTGGCCTCTTTTTTCTTGCATATTTAGAGGTCGATATTCAAAGGGTTTGTCTTGGTTATTTTTTTAATTACCCAGACAAAACCAGATGTTTATATTTCAACCCCCATTGACCAGCTGCATTTTGTTTGTTAAAGTCAGTACCCAATTAAAAAAATTGGTGCTGGTGATGGAAGTGCTCTAGGGTCATGGCCAAGCTTTAACCGGTGAGCACTGAGCTGGGTAATTCTGTTCAGGAAAATAGCTGCCCTAAAGAATACTTGAGTAACTTTCCTCAGCTGTATTCAACAGAACACTCACCTGGGTACGTTTGGCTGAATATCCGGGGGTCAGGGCGCTCCGTGCCAGTAACGGGTGACCCCCAGGAACAGGACGAGTCTGGCCAGGTATGCAGTCTTCACCTGTACCTGCCTCCTCCCCCTCGGGTTGAGCCTTTGGGTTCTGCAGGCCGGCAGGACTTGGCTGGTGGTGCACAGGAACAGGAAAGGGACACCCACAAAGGCAGAGCAACCTGTAAATAAAGCAGGCAAGAACAGAAAGCTGCCCAGACGGACACACGAGACAAGGGAATGAACCATCAGAGCCGGAACAGGCAAAACAACAGAACAAACAAGGACAGACAAACCAAAGGCCACAATACGGGGGCCAAACAGACAAGCCTGGAATACAAAGAGAGAGTAGAAAGGCCTCTGTACTGGGGCCTGAGCAGGACACCGAACAAGGCAGGGTACAAGGCCACAGTGACAACAACAAGGAGAGAAAGGGACTCCAAGCTGAGGCAAGGAGCTTCCCAGGAGGACGACTCAGAAGGCAGTGGAATTTCTTCATCATTTACTTATTCATGTATTTGATTTCCATTTCACTTCTTGGCACTTCAAAGTGGATTAGGTTTAGGCAGCGTAGGCCAACAGGACCTCCAAGCTTGGAGGACTAAGGCAGCATGAAGAGGACCCACTGAGGGCCCCTGCTGGCAGGAGGACAGAATAAAAGCCAGATCCAAACACCGGGTAACAATACCCAGGTAACTTTCCTGCTGACCTACCCGCTGAATACCGACCTCTTTGTCTTTGGTGCTCTCTCCCTTTACCCCTTCTCCTTGTATGCACACTTTTTCTCTGTCTCTTATTTGAGTTCATTCTTAAATCTGATAGTAACTCACACCATCAGCCCTGTCCCCTCTCTCTCTCTCTCTCTGATTCCCATCATGCATTGCCTGCTGTACCTCACACCACCAGCCCTGTCCCCTCTCTCTCTCTGATTCCCATCAAGCACTGCCTGCTGTACCTCACACCATCAGCCCTGTCCTCTCTCTCTGATTCCCATCATGCATTGCCTGCTGTACCTCACACCATCAGCCCTGTCCCCTCTCCCTCTGATTCCCATCATGCATTGCCTCCTGTACCTCACACCATCAGCCCTGTCCTCTCTCTCTCTCTGATTCCCATCATGCATTGCCTCCTGTATCTCACACCATCAGCCCTGTCCTCTCTCTCTCTCTCTCTCTGATTCCCATCATGCATTGCCTCCTGTACCTCACACCATCAGCCCTGTCCCCTCTCCCTCTGATTCCCATCATGCATTGCCTGCTGTACCTCACACCACCAGCCCTGTCCCCTCTCTCTCTGATTCCCATCAAGCACTGCCTGCTGTACCTCACACCATCAGCCCTGTCCTCTCTCTCTGATTCCTATCATGCATTGCCTGCTGTACCTCACACCATCAGCCCTGTCCCCTCTCCCTCTGATTCCCATCATGCATTGCCTCCTGTACCTCACACCATCAGCCCTGTCCTCTCTCTCTCTCTCTGATTCCCATCATGCATTGCCTCCTGTATCTCACACCATCAGCCCTGTCCTCTCTCTCTCTCTGATTCCCATCATGCATTGCCTCCTGTACCTCACACCATCAGCCCTGTCCCCCCTCTCTCTCTGATTCCCATCATGCATTGCCTGCTGTACCTCACACCATCAGCCCTGTCCCCTCTCCCTCTGATTCCCATCTTGCATTGCCTGCTGTACCTCACACCATCAGCCCTGTCCCCTCTCTCTCTCTGATTCCCATCATGCATTGCCTGCTGTACCTCACACCATCAGCCCTGTCCCCCCTCTCTCTCTCTGATTCCCATCATGCATTGTCTGCTGTACCTCACACCATCAGCCCTGTCCCCCCTCTCTCTCTGATATCCATCATGCATTGCCTGCTGTACCTCACACCATCAGCCCTGTCCCCCCTCTCTCTCTGATTCCCATCATGCATTGCCTGCTGTACCTCACACCATCAGCCCTGTCCCCCCCCCTCTCTCTCTGATTCCCATCATGCATTGCCTCCTGTACCTCACACCATCAGCCCTGTCCCCTCTCTCTGATTCCCATCATGCATTGCCTGCTGTACCTCACACCATCAGCCCTGTCCCCTCTCTCTCTCTCTCTGATTCCCATCATGCATTGCCTCCTGTACCTCACACCATCAGCCCTGTCCCCTCTCTCTGATTCCCATCATGCATTGCCTGCTGTACCTCACACCATCAGCCCTGTCCCCTCTCTCTCTCTCTCTCTGATTCCCTTCATGTGTTACCTGCTGTACCTCACACCATCAGCCCTGTCCCCTCTCTCTCTCTCTCTCTGATTCCCATCATGCATTGCCTCCTGTACCTCACACCATCAGCCCTGTCCCCTCTCTCTGATTCCCATCATGCATTGCCTGCTGTACCTCACACCATCAGCCCTGTCCCCTCTCTCTCTCGCTGACTCCCATCATGCATTGCCGGTGGTATCTCTTACCACTAGCAGTGTCTTCCCCTTCTCTCTCTGACACCCATTATGCATTGTTTGCTGTACCTCAGAGCACCACCCTTGTCCCCCCCTCTCTCTGAATCCCATCACAGCACCTGTACCTGTCTCTCTGAACCTCACACCCATTCTATTCCTGTTCCCTGTAGAGACCAGCAGGGGAGGGGCTGAAATAGGGACTAGAGCAGGTTTCCTTTCCTCTGTCCATTCCAACCTCGCCCCTCCCCTCCTGCTCTCAGCACTGGGAGAGGGGGGGGGGGGGGAGGAGAAGGCTGAGATCTCTGATGAATGCTAATGAACACAGCAGAGAGGCAGCAAACTTTAAGCTGACCTGCTGGCCCCAGACCTTTGTCACCCGAGGCACAGCCCTCCAGTGCTTATTAGGAAATTCAGGCCGGGCACTTCATTCAAATTCAATCGGCCCCAGGAACAGAAAGGTAAGAAGGGGGGATCACTCCCTGCATTTCCTCCTCTGTGGCTGCTGTGTCAGTGCCACCAGCACAAGATTTACAGAACAGCAAGGAGGAAAGAAGAAAAACGATAGGGGAGAGCACAGCAGTGAGGGAAGGAAGAGAGAAAGCAGAGGAGGAGGGAATGGAGGGAGGGATGGGAGAGAGCAGCAGAGGAAGGGAGGGAGAACAATGAAGGAAAGCAGAGGAGGGAAGGGGAGAGAGAAAGCAATGGAGGGAGGGACGGGAGGGGAGAGAGCAGAAGAGGAGGGGAGAGGAGAACAATGAAGGAAAGCGGAGGAGGAGGGAAGGGGAGAAAGCAATGGAGGGAGGGACGGGAGAGAGCAGCAGAGGAGGGGAGGGGAGAACAATGAAGGAAAGCAGAGGAGGAGGGAACGTGAGCTAAGCCGACTTGTCCAAGGCCACGAGGAGAATGCGTGAAGGATGAGGGATTTGAACCCTGGTTGTGCTGCTTCTCACCCCATTCCTCTCCCCCTTCTGTTCTGGGACTGCTTTACATTTGGTTTGTTTTCCTTGTGTCTTCTCTTCAGAAATCCCTGTTTCACATTAACTTTCAATTCATATTTTGCAAACAAGACCAAGGGCGGCTCACAACTTATTATCAAAATACAACAAATCCTCTCCCATATAAACACGAAACCTAATAATGCAGAGAGAGACAAGATTCAATTTAAATGGAGATCCTTCTGTAGTAAAGAGCAAACTTACAGGACCCCCAGTCTAAGCTGTTGATAAACCTTCAGACCTGGATGCTATTTGCACAGGTGAGATAAGGGCTGGAGGCCGTCAGGTTGTATAATCATCGCTCTAAGAGAGTTATTAGAAAAGGTTTTTTTGAATGCACTAAAATGTCTTCTTGTGGACTAAAGTACTTATTATCTCTTCTAGGTTCAGGTATTGTGGGAAAATAACCTGAGAGAGAAGCACCGTGTTATGATTCAAGGGTAAGTAGGATGCTGCTCACTTCATCCTTACCTGCACAGGAATAAAGAGCCAGCATTTTATAGAATCTGTGACAAATCAACAATGTTCCCTCAGCCTCAGCTCCTACTGGTGGAGAACTGAGAAATTCAATAAAATGGAAATAAGTCGCCCCAAAACTCTCTTTATACACAAAATACGACAACATGTGCGTCACAAACCAATGACTAACTATCCCCTCCCCACCCCTCCTCTCACATAGCATTGACTCTCCCCTCCCCATCCCTCCTCTCACATAGCATTGACTCTCCCCTCCCCACCCCTCCTCTCACAAAGCATTGACTCTCCCCTCCCCACCCCTCACAGAGCATTGACTCTCCCCTCCCCACCCCTCCTCTCACATAGCATTGACTATCCCCTCCCCACCCCTCCTCTCACAGAGCATTGACTATCCCCTCCCCACCTCTCCTCTCACAGAGCATTGACTATCCCCTCCCCACCCCTCCTCTCACAGAGCATTGACTGTCCCCTCCCCACCCCTCCTCTCACAGAGCACTGACTGTCCCCTCCCCGTCCCTCCTCTCACATAGCATTGACTATCCCCTCCCCACCCCTCCTCTCACATAGCATTGACTATCCCCTCCCCGCCCCTCCTCTCACAAAGCACCGACTATCCCCTCCCCTCCACTCCTCTCACAAAGCACCGACTATCCCCTCCCCTCCTCTCACAAAGCACTGACTATCCCCTCCCTGCCCCTCCTCTCGCAAAGCATTGACTATGCCCTCCCCACCCCTCCTCTCACAAGGGGTCAGGAAGGCTGACAGCCAAATGACTTTTCCTTCCAACCAATATCCAAAAAATAATACATCCCGGCAGGAATCTCGCTCAGCGGGATAGGAACCAAAGGTGGAAACATCCCTTCTCCAGCATCCCTGCAGCTCATCTCCTGGCAGTTCTCCTTCACGCAGCGAGCTGGCTCTTGTGCTCAGCCCACAACGACATTAGTGGGAAGGGCAGGGGCCGCACGCAGGGCAGGCAGCTCCGGTGGCATGGGGGGAGAAGAAAGATTGCAAACGTCTGTCACCAAGCTTGGATTCTATGCATTAAAAAAGGTAGAGGGAAGGCCAAATGACTGCCAGCATGGTTAAAAGGTGAGGCGAGAGGCTATTCTAGCCAAAAAACATCCTTCAACAATGAACAAAAAAGATTTGAATGAAGAAAACAGGAAACAGCGCAAGCATCGGTAAGTTAGATACAAGGCAATGATAAGGAAGGCAAAGAGAGAATTTGAAAAGGAGCTTTGCTGTGGAAGCAAAAACTCATAATAAAATCTGTTTCTGAGACATTCAAAATAAAAAAAACTCTGCAAGGGAGTCAGTTTGACTACCAGATGATCAAGGGGGAAAAGGGGCACTTAGGAGGGACAAGGCCATAGCAGAGAGATGAATAACATGCACGCATTTAAATAGAAAAATCTGACCTTGATGCATGTTACAACATAAGCATACCTTAATATAGCATAATCAAGAGTTCATAACTTAAGAGACATCTATTATAAATATAATATATTAGCAAATGTCATCAATACATTAAACCATTCCATTCTCACTAAGGCTGAGAAGACTACAATCCATTACATAATTAATATAACAATTCCCATAACCTAAATCGTCCACCTTAATAAACGTACTCTTCTCACCCACTCAACCCCGCCCACTCCGCAAACAATAAATCAACAAGCACCAAGTCCTACACCCTCTGATTCCCCCCCCCCCCCCCCAAAAAAAAGGTGACCTTCTAGGTTTCGACTTGTTCTAGTGAGAGTTGTATGTTAGAAGGTCTCCATTGGATGACAACAGTAGGGAAGGGCGGGGCCACTTCAGGCTGATACTGAGCACTCTCTGGACAGGAGACTTCCACCAGGGAACAGCAGGCTGGTGCAGGACCGGTTCTGGGACTCAGGAACAGGTGCCTCCAGCTGCCAATAGCCTTCCTGGAAGAAAGGATCACTCCCATGAATAACCAACCATCGATGTGGCATCTGAACCCTTGCTGAATTCAGCTATGCAAGTGCGGAGGCCATGTTGGAAGTCATGGACATGTGACACCTTCCACTGGTCCTGGAACTCCTGTAACTGGACTTCCTGTTTGGACCCTGCCTATCCGGGAATTCATTGGTTATGGCCCTTTCCATGCCAACGGCTCCAACATGCACACAAGTTTCCCTCTGTCTCAGAGAATAGGCCAGGATCTTTATCACTGATTGCCCAAATTTCACTCTGGATCCAAGCATATGGGGCCTGTATGCAGGGGATTAACACTGGACAGCACAGGGTTACAGAAGAAGATCCATTCAAGGTGTCCAATGTCCTGAGAGACAAGTGAAATAGAGCAGAAATATAAAAAAACAAAGGATGTTTCTAATACGAGTTTCAATGTCCCATCATAAACAGATAGAGGAAGAATAATCTCATCTCCTGCAGCCATAAAATAGATGGATCATAGATAAATGGGAAGTGAAAGACAAACCAGGTTAAATTAAAAATAATGATTTAGTTAGTTCTATTAGTAACATATTTCCAGTATAAGAAAAAGAAAATTAGGTCTTACCTCCGATAATTTTCATTCCTGTAGTACCAAGGATCAGACTACCTTACACCGTGGAAGATTTTATTAGAGGTGCCCACAGTGTAAGGTAGTCCCTTTGTTGTTTTTTGCCTTGGCTACGTGGGACCGCCTTCCGATTTGCTTTATTGTACCAAGGATCAGTCCAGACTCCTGGGTTTTGCCTCCGCACCAGCAGATGGAGACAGAGCCAAACTTGTCAGGCTCCGCATATATACCAGGATGCTACCCACAGCCTGCCAGTATAACGTAATGTCAAAGCAGAAAACCCTGGAACTGAACACTAACCAAACCCCCGGAAGATTAACTGGAGAACCCTGGTTTCACTGTCCCCAACGAGAGACCTGCCCCAAAGAGAACCGAACATGTAGCAACTGATCTGAATAAAGAAATCCCCCAATATCGTCACAAAAAAGAAGTACGCGGACTCTCCGAAACTGAGAAAGTATTGAGGGCGGGACTCTGGACTCATCCTTGGTACTACAGGAACGAAAATTATCGGAGGTAAGACCTAATTTTCTTTTCCCTGTACGTACCGGATCAGTTCAGACTCCTGGGATGTACCATAGCTGAGATTACTTGGGATGCGGTCTGGAGAGGCCCGCTCTTAAAACGCCTGTTCCGAAGTTGCCTTCCCTAGAGCCCTGGACATCCAGACGGTAATGACGTACAAAAGTATGCAAAGATTTCCAAGTTGCAGCCCTGCAGATCTCCTGTGGAGAAATCTGCATTTACTCTACCCAGGAAGCTGCCTGGGAACGAGTCGAGTGGGCCTTGAGACCCTGCGGTACAGGTTTACCACAGAGTAAATATGAGGAACCTATGGTCTCCTTCAACCAGCGAGAAATGATTGTCTTGGAGGCCATATTACCCCTTTTTGGACCCTGACAAAGCACAAAGAGGTGATCCGATAATCGAAAGTCATTAGTCACCTCCAAGTATCGAAGTAGAGATCTACAGACATCCAACTTCTTCAGACCCCTCGAAACTGGATCCGCCCCCGGGGAATCCCCAAAGGAAGGAAGCTCCACCGACTGATTCAAATGAAATGAAGAAACAACTTTCGGGAGAAATGAGGGAACCGTGCGCAGCGTAACTCCTGCATCCGAGATCCACAAGAAAGGCTCCCTGCAAGACAAGGCCTGAAACTCTGACACTCTTCTGGCAGACGCGATTGCCACCAAGAATACTGTCTTCAAAGTAAGGTCCTTAAGGATTGCCGGTTTTAGAGGCTCGAAGGGAGGCGCACATAGGGCCTTGAGAACCACGTTCAAATTCCAGGAAGGACACGGAATCTTCAAGGGCGGACACAACTGATTCGCCCCTTTCAGAAATCTGTTCACATCAAGATGCGCCGCCAGGGGTCTCCCTTCGAGAAACCCCCGAAAACAACCAAGAGCGGCTATCTTGCACCCTCAGAGAGCCACAGGATAGGCCTTTAGCTAAGCCATCCTGTAGAAAAGCCAAAATAGCTGAAACGGATGCCCAGGTAGCAGGAATGGAACGCTCAACGCACCACGATTCAAAGACCTTCCACACTCGTACATACACCAATGAAGTCGACTTCTTTCGCGATTTCAACAAAGTAGAAACCACCGTGTCAGAATAGCCTTTGCACTTTAGACGATGCCTTTCAAAAGCCATGCCGCTAGACAAAGCGATCTACCTGATCGAAACACACGGGTCCCTGATGGAGGAGATCTGGTAGATACGGAAACCTCAGCAGCCCCTCCACAGCTAGGTTGAGAAGATCCGCAAACCAGGGCTGTCTTGGACATTCGGGAGCCACCAGAATGACCTCAGATGGATGGGCCTCTATGCGCTGAAGGATTCTGCCAATCAGAGGCCAAGGGGAAAGACATACAGAAGAATCGTTGTGGGCCACGGTAACGCCAGGGCGTCCACTCCTTCTGCCCCTGTTTCTCTTCGGCGGGCAAAGAACCTTGGGGCCTTGGCATTCCGGAACGTCGCCATCAGATCCATGGCGGCGTGCCCCATCTGTCGCAGATGAGATGGAATGCCCTGTCTTCCATTTCCCATTCTCCTGGATCGAGATGATGGCAGCTCAAGAAGTCCACCTGAACATTGTCGACCCCTGCTATATGGGACGCCGCTATGCTGGACAGATGACTATCCGCCAACTAGATCAGAAGGCGAGCCTTGAAGGCTTGATGTAGGTTGACTTCTGGTTCCCCCTTGATGATTGATGTAGGCCACCGTTGTCGCGTTGTCTGAGAGGACCCTGACAGACTTCCCCCGGATCAGGGGATGAAACGCCTGCAACGCCAAACGCACTGCCCTGATCTCCAGGCGATTGAATGACCAGCGCGACTTGGTCGCAGACTAGCTGCCCTGAACCGACTTCTGTAGACACACCACTCCCCAACCAAGGAGGCTCGCATCCATGGTGACCACCGTCCATTCCGGCGTCACGAGGGGCACTCCCCTGAGAAGGTTGGTCGAGGACAGCCACCACCCGAGGCTGAGATGAGCCGGCTTCGTCAATGGTAACGGGAGATAAAATTGTTCAGACATCGGGCTCCAACGGGACAGCAACGCGGACTATAAGGATCGCATGTGCACGAAAGACCAGGGCACCAGGTCTAGCATTGACACCATGGATCCTATCATCTGCAGATAATCCCAAACTGACGGTGGTTGTTTCAGGAGTAAGGACCGAACCTGCCCCTGTAATTTGCGGCAATGCTCTGACGAGAGGAAGACCGCCCCTCGGTGAGTATCGAACAACGCTCCCAAAAACTCCAGAGACTGAGAGGGAATGAGATGACTCTTCGTGATGCTCACCACCCAGCCTAGGGAACGCAACAACTCCATTACTCAAGTGATCGCCGACCGACAGAGGGACTCTGACTTCGCCCGAATCAACCCATCGTCGAAGTATGGGTGTACCAGCAATCCTTCCCTCTGTAGCTGCGCCGCTACTACCACCATGATCTTGATGAAGGTTCTGGGAGCTGTGGCCAGACCAAAGGGCAAGGCTTGGAACTGATAGTGCTTCCCCAAAACATAGAACCAGAGATGCTTCTGGTGATCCTCCCTGATCCCGATGTGAAGATAAGCTTCCATGAGATCCAGGGATGCCAGGAATTCCCCCGGCCGCACTGACGCTATGACGGACCGTAACGTCTCCATGCAAAAATGTGGGATCCACAGACATCTGTTGATGCACTTGAGATCTAGGATGGGATGGAAGGTTCCTTCCTTCTTTGGAATGATGAAATAAATGGAGTAATGTCCTCTTCGTTGTTCCTGATGCAGGACCGGTGCAATCGCTCCCAGGTCGAGCAACCTTTCCAAGTCTGTTGGACCGCTTGGCGCTTGTCTGCGTTTCCGCAAGGTGAAGGGAAGAAGTGTGGATGGGGCTGGCGTGCAAAATCTAAGGCGTAACCGTGTTTTATTACCGAGAGTACCCATTGATCAGACGTGATCCTGGTCCATTCCTTGTAGAAGAGAGACAATCTGCCCCCTACCCTGGGTACCGAGGAATGGTCCGGCCGGACATCATTGTGCGAACTTAACACCGGCAGGGGACTGGGAGGAACCAGGCCTGCCAAAACGCCTGCCCTGAAAGGACTGAGTCTGCTGACGTCCCCCCCCCCCCCCCCGAACGAAAGGAGGAGGAAGAGGAAGGAGTACATGGGCACGAGGGACAAGCCCTCCGGTTTCCCCTGAAACGAGACCTAGAGGACAAAGATGACCTGGGGCGTGTCCTGTCCTCCGGAAGACGATACCCCTTATTCTCCCCCAGTAGCTGAATCATATCATCCAACTCCTTCCCGAACAGCAGCTTACCCTTAAACAGCAAGGAGCCCAGCTTGGACTTGGACGCACCGTCCGCAACCACAGGAGTCACCTCACGGAGACGGCCGAGACCATGGAGCGCGCAGAAGTTCGCAAAAGATCATACAGGGCGTCCGCACTGTAGGCTACTACCGCCTCCAAGCATCCAGCCTGTCGAGCTTCCTCTTCTGACAGGCCCTCATTGGCCAGGAGTTGTTGGACCCAGCATAGTCCGGCTCTGAGCGCGAAATTACTACAAATAGCTGCCCGGGCCCCTAGGGCCGAGACTTCAAATATCTTCTTCAATTGGATCTTCAACTTCCAATCCTGGAGATCTTTCAGAGCCATGTTGCCCATGACCGGAATGGTAGTGCGCTTCGTGACTGCTGACACAGCTGCATCCACCTTAGGAACCCGCAGAACTTCCAAGGCGTCCTCTGGCAATGGGTAAAGCTTGTCCATCGCCTTCGAGACTTTTAACCCCAAGTCCGGAATGTCCCATTCCTGAAACAGCAAATCCGTAGCTGAAAAATGGAAGGGAAAGATCGTAGGAGGGCCTCTCAGATCCAACAACACCGGATCCATGGAACCGAGCCTAGACTCTTCTGGAGGAGTGGCGATCCCTAACTCCTCCAGGATTGCTGGTATGAGGGATCCCAGATCGTCCCTACGAAAGAGACGGATTACCCTGGTATCATCTCCCTCCGAAGTCTGACTCTGCCTCTTTGTCCCAGGTGACGTGGCCTCGTCTCCCTCTACCCCCCCTCGGGGGTGGGGACGGTCCCTCCAAATCCTCGTGGTCCGATGTGTCCTCCAAGGAATCCAAAACGTCCTGTGGTGGAAGGGCCCTCAGGGACCTCTTTGCCCGAGAAGGTCCTGCCGTGGCCCCCCGCTGGGGGAGTCCCGTACCAGCAAGGTGGGACCCCTCAGGTCTCCCCTGGGAAGCTGATGGACGTTTGCGGGCCTTAAAGGCTCTATGCATGGCCAAAATAAACTCCGAGGCGAAGACGGAGCAGGAGACATCCGACTCGGACCCTGTGATGTCCCCTGCTCCCTCCCCCGACGGGCCCGCGGGAGAGGCCAGCCCAGGGGCTGGCCGTTGTGGGGAGAGGGAGGGAGGTGAGTTCCTGGCTCCCCCTGATGGCGGCGAAGAGATCGGGGCGGTCGGCGGGACCGGCGCTAAAATGGCAGCTTTTACCGCACCTGCCTGCAGCCACTTCGGCATAGGACCAGGAAGAGCCCCGACCGCAATTGGCATTGTGATCCGCCTGCCCGACACCCCCTGTGCGACCCCCGATGTCCCTTCGTTGCCAGGGATGCAGGCTGAGCACAGCCCATCCCTGGACAGCTGCGCGCGCGCCGACCCGCAGGCCGCGCCATGTGGCATCCCGGGTTGACCCGCGCTGCCGGCTGCTGACTAAAAAATTTATTTATTTATTTAACATTTTTCTATACCGACCTTCATGGTTAAATACCATATCAGGACGGTTTACATCGAACAGGGATAAAAATAATTAGGTAAAGGAAGAGACAAAGTTACATTAAACGAGGACCGTGAACTTGGAAGCTTAGGTAGCTGGAAGAAAAGAGATAAAGTTAAGTTAAAGAAAAGAGAAATAACAAAATTCCAGACTAGAGATAGTTCAGAATAGAATTAGTCCACATGTTAGAGTTGGTATCCATGCTGTCCAGGAATCAGAGGAGGGGAGGTATAATTGTTCGTATAATTGTTCGTGAGTAGATAAAGTCTAATGTGTATCCCAGGGTTCTGGGAAGGCTTGGCGGAACAACCACGTTTTGAGTTTTTTTTTTTAAAGTTAGCAGGCAAGGTTCCAACCTGAGTTCAGCAGGGAGGTTGTTCCAGATAGCTGGGGCTGCTGTTGAAAATGCTCGGTCCCTGGATGCAATGAGTCGCGTGGCTTTGGTTGGAGGGGCTTGTAGTGTTCCTTTGGATATTTCTCTCATTGGCCTATTAGAAGTATGGAGTTTTAATGGAATTTCAAGGTCGAGATAAAGGAGATCATAGATGGATTTATGTATTAATGATAAAGATTTGTGAATGATAAAATTTCAACCCGCGGAGTAAGAAGGAAATGACCGGGGAAGAAAAAAAAATTTTAAAAACCGTGCCATCGAGCCGCCGCCGCGAGACAAACAACACTCACCTTTTTTTTTTTTTTTTTTTACAATTACGCTGTCCCCCGGCGAGTGCTGAAGCGGCCTGGTTGGGGTGAGTGAGCCGGGCTCCCCGGTATCACCCCGGCTGGGCCGGTTCTCACCTGCAGGGTCCTCGATCCTAAGCCACAGCAGCTTCATCACCAGGGGGGGAAGGCCCCCTCGGGACCTAGCAACCCCCTGGGAGGCTCAGGCCCAATCCTCTGGAGAACCTGTTAACAAAAAATATATCTCCTTTTTTTTTTTTTTTTAACTTTACTGAAAGGAGAAGGAAATAGCCAAAAATCTAGCTAGCACCCTTACTCCTCTATACTAACACCCGATTTGGATCAGGAAAGACTGTGGGTTAAGCATCCGGCCATCTGCTGGGGACAGAGTTATACTGGCAGGCTGTGGGTGGCATCCTGGTATATATGCGGAGCCTGACAAGTTTGGCTCTGTCTCCATCTGCTGGAGACAGAGTTATACTGGCAGGCTGTGGGTGGCATCCTGGTATATATGCGGAGCCTGACAAGTTTGGCTCTGTCTCCATCTGCTGGTGCGGAGGCAAAACCCAGGAGTCTGGACTGATCCGGTACATACAGGGAACTTGAACCTTCACAAAAGGGGAAATATTATAAAGAACAAGAGGAAAAAAATGAATGAAATAACAGACATAGTACAATTAAAATGCTAAAACCTCAGAAATGGAAAAAATCCCTCAACTTGGCAGGTGTTTTATCTCACGAATAATCCTGCTTCTAAGGTATCTCTGGTTTCCTTCCTTAGGTCTGTGGCAGAAGACGCCTACTCAGAGGTCCGACACAGTCTGTGAGAGCCACCATCAGCAGAATGTCACAGCTAATCAAGAAAATAGAATCAGAGGCAAAATAAACCAATGTGGAAACATTTGATTAATAAAGTCATAATCGCACAGTGTGATGAAATAAAAGCATTGGGAATTACCACTTTGAATTCTCATTTCTTCAGGTCATGTGACTGGTTGGTTGCTAGGGAAGAATTTGGTGGTGCAGTAATAATGGGAGATTTCAATTACCAAACAAAGAAGAAGCAAACCCTTGCACATCCGCAAGTAACAGGAAACACTGGTGCAGGATAACACTTATAACCACCCAGAGCGCTCCGGGTAATGCTGTTACAGATATAATCATACTTATGGTCCCTCCTGATGCAGCCTAGCGAAACACGGGACCGTGTCGGGGGACTGTTTAAAGCAGTTGTGATGAATCAAGGAGTTGCCAACATAAGAATTCTGTCACATTGAATTTGTTTGGAATAAAAAGAAGTCTTTATTGAAATTATTGGTGGTTATAAGTGTTATCCTGCACCAGATTTCAATTACCCCAATACTGAATGGCTAAATGTAACATCAGGACATGTCTGAGAGGTAAAGTTCCTGGATGGAATAAATGATTGCTTTATGGGGCAATTGGTTCAGAAACCGATGACAGAGGGAGCAATTTTAGATCTAATTCTCAGTGGAGCACAGGATTTGGTGAGAGAGGTAACGGTGGTGGGGCCGCTTGGCAACGGTGATCATAATATGATCAAATTTGAATGAATGACTAGAAAGGAGACCATATGTATATCTACATCTCTAACACTAAACTTTCAAAAGGAAACTTTGATAAAATGAGAGAAATAATTAGAAAAAACAGAAAGGTGCAGCTATAAAGGTTAGGTGTGCAACAGGCGTGGATATTGTTAAAAAATACAATCCTAGAAGCACGATCCAGATGTAATCCCCACATTAAGAAAGGTGGAAGGAAGGCAAAAAAATTACTGACATGGTTAAAAGGGGAGGTGAAAGAGGCTATTTTATCCAAAAGATCTTCATTCAAAAATTGGAAGAAGGAACCATCTGAACAAAATAGGATAAAGCATAAACACTGGCAAGTTAAATGTAAGACATTGATAATACAGGCTAAGAGAGAATCTGAAAATCAGTTGGCCATAAAGGCAAAATTCAAAATAAAGCCTTTTTTAAATAGGGAGTCAGTTGGACCATTAGATGATAGAAGGTTTAAAGGTTCATTTAGGGAAGATAAGGTCATTGCAGAAAGACTAAATTAATTCTTAGCTTCAGTGTTTACTGAGGAGGATGTTGGGTAAATATCTGTTCTGGAGAAGATTTTCAAAGATGATGGTTCAGATGAACTGACCCAAATCATAGTGAACCTGGAACATGTAGTAGGCCAGATTCACAAACTGAAGAGTAGCAAATCACCTGGACCGGATGGTATGCATCCTAGTGTTCTGAAGGAACTCAAAACTCTGAAGGAACTCTGAAGGAACTCAAAACTCTGAAGGAACTCAAAAATTACGCTACTAAAGTCCATTGTAAAAAGGGGAACACACACATACTATTCAAAACACGAACAAGGTTATTTATTATTTGTTAAATATTATTGATATTTCACTGTTCCTTGTAATAATGTTCATTGGTTGATTGTTATTGTTCAATGTTCTATGTAAAAAACCCCGGTCTAACCTCCCAGACCAGGGCAACCTTTTTGTTACTTGTAAACCGGATTGATTTGTATTGCATACAGGAATTCCGGTATATAAAAATTAAAAATAAAATTAAAAAAATAAAAATTAAATTTCAGATCTATTACAAGTAATTTGTAACCTATCATTAAAATCATCCATTGTATCTGAAGACTGGAAGATGAAACATAGAAATGACGGCAGAAGAAGAAGACCAAACGGCCCATCCAGTCTGCCCAGCAAGCCTCACACATTTTTTTCTCAGATGACCAATGTAACCCCAATATTTTAAAAGGGCTCTAGGGTAGATCTGGGAAACTACAGACCAGTGAGCCTGACTTCAGTGCTGGGAAAAATTATGGAAACTGTTATAAAGAATAAAATCACAAAACATAGACATGATTTAATGCAGTAGTTCTCAACCGGTGTGTCGCCAAGCACACGCAGGTGTCTCGCCACACTTCCCGGTCCCCTGCTGACCCAGCTGCTCCCCCTACCCGAGCAAGATAGGTCCTCCACCCGGGCTTAAAACGTTGAAAGCCTGGGCGGAACGCGGCAGGAGAGCTGGAGTCAGCGGCACCGGCAAGCTCTCTTCTTCCCACCCCCCCCCCCCCAGTGGCCCGGAAGAGGAAGTGGTGAGCAGCGGGTGCGTGCGCGGGAAGAAGAGACCATGCTAGTGCAGGCAGTATCGGCTCAAAGAAAAGAGAGACGCAGGCTAAGGAATGAGCAGCGCGGCTCGAAGAAAAACAAAGAACGTCGTCAACCCCCGCGGCCAATGGGACTCCTTCTCCGCGAGGGCTGAAAATGAAGTAGGTTCTGCTGCCTTTAGGGTTAGAAGTGGAGGAGGCTGCTGCTGCTGCTGCTAGTTCGGGGGAGGGGGGAGAGTGAGTGAATGAGCAAGCATGTGTGTTTGAGATCCTGTGTGTGTGAGTGAGACAGCATGTATGTGAATGATTGAGAGCTTGTACATGTGAAAGAGAGTATGTATGTGATTGAGAGCTGGTTTAGGTGAGAAAGCATGTGAGTATGTGATTGAGAGCATTTGTGAAAACCTCAGTCCCAGGGGATCGATGCCCTGGTACAGACCTGGCCACAGGGGACCCTATTATACGCCTTCCCACCGTGGCCCCTATTGGGCACAATCATTCACAAGATACAGCCACACAGGAGACTAGTTCTTCTGGTGGCCCCGGACTGGCCAAGAAGACCATGGTATGCAGACATTAGACGACTACTGGCAGGGAACCCCCTACCACTTCCTCCACACAGAGACCTGCTTCAACAAGGACCAATCCTCCATGAGGATCCAGCTCAATTCTCTCTTACGGCCTGGCCATTGAGAGGGCTCGCCTGAGAAAGAGCGGATACTCGGGAGCTGTAATCGACACCCTACTCCGAGCATGCAAGTTCTCCACATCTCTAACGTACATAAGGATTTGGAGAGTTTCTAAAGCCTGGTGCGAAGACCACAACATCAAGCCACGCTCAAAGTTCCCGTGATCCTGGAATTCTTACAGAACGGGCTACAGAAGGGGCTGTCCCTCAACTCCATCAAGGTACAGATGGCCGCATTGTCATGCTACGGCTCCAAGAGCGAGGGCGACAGCATAGCTTCTCACCCGGACATGTCACGCTTCCTGAAAGGAGTCAAACACATCCGCCCACCATTAAAGTGGCCGGTACCTCTGTGGAATCTCAACCTGGTCCTGGATTTCCTAGCAGGAACCTCCTTCAGACCCCTCCGGGGTCTGTCCCTCTGCCTGTTAACATTAAAGACAGCATTTCTGCTGGCAGTCTGCTCAGCCCGCCGCATTTCAGAACTACAAGCACTGTCCTGCCGTAAGCCATTCCTCAGGCTCACCCCAGGATCCATCCAGCTACGCACGGTCCCTTCGTTCCTTCCCAAAGTGGTATCACACTTCCATCTTAACCAAACCATCTCGCTACCATCGCCGGATGACTTGAAGAATTTGGAAGAAGCTCATAGTCTACGCCACCTCAATATCGGCAGACTCCTATCCAGATATCTGGAAATGTCACAACCCGTACAAATAATGGACCACCTTTTCGTCCTTCACAGTGGGAAGAGACAAGGGGAAGCGGCCTCTCGGGCAACCATAGCCCGCTGGATCAAGGAAGTCATCAAGGCGGCCTACGTAGAAGCAGGCAAGCCGCCTCTACAGGTCAAGGCCCATTCTACCAGAGCCCAGGCAGTATCCTGGGCAGAAACCAGAATGCTGTCACCCGCCGAGATCTGCAGGGCGGCAACATGGTCCTCCATCCACACCTTCTCCAGATTCTACCATCTGGATGTTCAGGCTCAGGAGGACACGGCATTTGCAAGGGCAGTACTAATTTGGGTCATGGGCAGCCTCCCACCCGGTTCGGGAGTAGCTTTTATACATCCCATTGGTCCTGAGTCCATCTGCTACACGCTAGGAAATGGAGAAATTACTTACCTGATAATTTCGTTTTCCTTAGTGTAGACAGATGGACTCAGCATCCCACCCCTTGGCTGCCGATACGCATGGAAGTTCGAATGATTCAAGGGTAAGCCATGTTCTCATTCACCTAGGGCACCCACCCTACCGGGTGTCGACGCTTTCCGGTTGAGTATACTGGCGGCCTCCAGCTATAGTCAATTCAACCAATTCAAGTTAATCAAGTTATAATGTTTAACCAAGTTATGAAGTTATCCAAGTTAATCAAATTAGTCAGTCATACGTATATCCACAATGCTTTTTGAGGAGAATACTGAAGAGGTGCACTTCCTGCAGGGGTATATGTACTAGGGGCTGACGTCAGATTGAAATCTGATCTGTCTCCAACTGCTATCAGGACTACACTATACCCATTGGTCCTGAGTCCATCTGTCTACACTAAGGAAAACGAAATTATCAGGTAAGTAATTTCTCCATTAAGAGCCTATATAAGCGAGAGAGAAAAAGCATGTGTATATGTGAGCGATTGTGAGCCAGTGTGCGAGAGAGAGAGAAGAGAAAGTTGCAAGCAAACCATCTCTCCTCCTGCTAATTCAAAACAGTCTCAGGGCGCCTGGATATCAAACATTCCCAGGTATGCAGAGCAAAACATTTTTTGTATCCTTATTATTTTTAATTACTGGGTCTTTGTGTCTGCTTTTTTGAAATATTTTATTGGTATCTAGAAATTTTTTATATGAGTTTTTAATTATTGGATATTCCACTCATCAGCTGTTTTGAAATAATCTGTTCTTTTTGTTAGTATGGTTTTACTGCTACTGATTTTATATTTCTTGATTTGTTTTATAAGGATGGTTGATGTTTCTTTTTTTTCCTTTGTTGCACTGCATACAGAGACTCTGGCTTGTTGCGGTTTCCAATTCAGTTTTTTCTGCATGCTTCTAGTTATGCGTTTTGGTCTCTTTATTCTATGTTAGGTGAGGGACAGCACGTGATTCAGGTGAGGTTTTCTGCTGGCGTGTTGTTTCTGTGTAGGACTCTATAGCAGCCTGACTTGGTCCGTTTTCCTAATAAGAGATGTATTGGTGTCTTAAGGCCTGGTGTAATATTTCAGTGTTGCCTTTTCTTAGGTAAGGTGGTTACTGTTAAGTGCTGGAAATTGGTGCTGTTTTGGGTATGGGATGTTTACCGTTTATGCAATTTCTGTTCAGACAGAATACGTATCCTTTCCTTGTGTCATTCTTAACAATAAAAATAATTCTGGACCTTTATTTTTTTATTTCCGCTGTAAAATGTAATGAGCAGTCTGTCACACATGTGAGTGTGGTCTGTTAGGTGTGGGAAAAAGGTTGAGAAGCACCGATTTAATGAACAAAGCCAGCATGGATTTACCCAAGTGAAGTCTTGTCTCACAAATCTGCTTCATTTTTTTGAAGGGGTTAATAAACATGTGGATAAAGGTGAACGGTAGATGTAGTGTGTTTGGATTTTCAGAAGGCATTTGACAAAGATCCTCATGAGAGGCTTCTAAGAAAACTAAAAAGTCATGGGATAGGTGGCCTTGTCCTTTCGTGGATTACAAACTGGTTAAAAGACAGGAAACAGAGAGTGGGATTAAATGGGCAATTTTCTCAGTGGAAGGGAGTGGACAGTGGAGTGCCTCAGGGATCTATACTTGGACCGGTGCTTTTCAATATATTTATAAATGATCTGGAAAGAAATACGACGAGTGAGATAATCAAACTTGCAGATGACACAAAATTGTTCAGAGTAGTTAAATCATAAGTGGATCGTGATACATTACAGGAGGACCTTGCAAGACTGAAAGATTGGGCATCCAAATGGCAGATGAAATTTAATGTGGACAAGTGCAAGGTGATGCATATAGGGAAAAATAACCCATGCTATAGTTACATGATGTTAGGTTCCATATTAGGAGGTACCACCCAGGAAAAAGATCGAGGCATCTCATAGTGGATAACACATTGAAATCATCGGCTCAAGGTGTTGCATAGGCTGGTGAGGCTGTAACCTGGCTGGAGTATGGGGTTGCCCGTTGGACTAAGTCTCACCCAAGGTGAGGACTGTAATATCTGCAGCAGTAGACAGAATGGGCACAACGGCAGCAGGGTACAAACTGCTCCTATCAGTAAATATGCCCAGGAGGAGACCTCTCCTCAGTTTATAAACTGCAGTGGGGAAATGCATTGCAATAGTGTTTTGTTTGAATTTTAAAAAGTCTGCATTTCTGCATGACGGGAGGCGATGAGCAAGTGCGACGCATCTCCTGCTGGCTCCGGGTGCCCCTCCTGCAAATTGGCTGGCAAGATGTCAACAGGAGAAGAGGGAGCGGGATCAGCAGGAGAAGAGGGACTGGGAGTGGAAGAGGGAAGAAGGGTGGATGTGAGAGATCACCAGGAGAAGTGGGGGGAAGGGTGGATGTGAGACAGATCAGCAGGAGAAGTGGGCGAAAGGGTGGATGGGAGAGAGATCAGCAGGAGAAGAGGGAGGGGAAGAGGGGGGAAGGGTGGATGGGAGAGAGATCAGCAGGAGAAGAGGGAGGGGGAGTGGAAGAGGGGGGAAGGGTGGGAAGGGAGAGAGATCAGCAGGAGAAGAGGGAAGGGGGAGTGGAACGAGGGGGGAAGGGTTGGATGGGAGTGAACAGCAGGAGAAGAGGGAGGGGAGTGGAAGAGGGGGGAAGGGTGGATGGGAGAGTGATCAGCAGGAGAAGAGGGAGGGGGAGTGGAAGAGGGGGGAAGGGTGGATGTGAGAGATCACCAGGAGAAGTGGGGGGAAGGGTGGATGTGAGACAGATCAGCAGGAGAAGTGGGCGGAAGGGTGGATGGGAGAGAGATCAGCAGGAGAAGAGGGAGGGGAAGAGGGGGGCAGGGTGGATGGTAGAGAGATCAGCAGGAGAAGAGGGAGGAGGAATGAAAAAGGGAGGATAAGAGAGAGATCAGCAGGAGAAGAAGGAGGGGGAGTGGAAGAGGAGGGGACGTGGAGTGGAAAAGGGGGCAGGGTGGATGGGAGAGAGATCAGCAGGAGAAGAGGGAGGGGGAGTGGAAGAGGGGGAAGGGTGGATGGGAGAGAGATCAGCAGGAGAAGAGGGAGGGGTGTGGAAGAGGGGGGAAGGGTGGATGGGAGAGAGATCAGCAGGAGAACAGGGAGGGGGAGTGGAAGAAGGGGGAAGGGAGAGAGAGCAGGAGAAGAGGGAGGGGGAGTGGAATAGGGGGGAAGGGTGGATGGGACAGATCAGCAGGAGAAGAGGGGGGAATGGAAGAGGAGGGATGGTGAGTGGAAGAGGTGGGCAGGGCGGATGGGAGAGAGAGATCAGCAGGACAAGAGGGAGGGGGGAGTGAAAGAGGGAGAGGGAGTTGAAGAGAGGGAGGGGGATGGGAGAGAGATCAGCAGGAGAAGAGGGAGGAGGAGTGGAAGAAGGGGGAAGGGTGGATGGGAGAGAGATCAGCAGGAGAAGAGGGAGGGGGAGTGGAAGAGGGGAAGGGGGATGGGAGAGGGATCAGCAGGAGAAGAGGGAGGGGGAATGGAAGGGAGGGGAAGGGTGGATGGGAGAGAGATCAGCAGATAAGAGGGAGGGGAGTAAAAGAGGGATGGGAGAGAGATCAGCAGGAGAAGAGGGAGGGGGAGTGGAAGAGGGGGAGGCGGATGGGAGAGGGATCAGCAGGAGGAGGGGGAGTGGAAGAGGGGGAGGGGGATGGGAGAGTGATCAGCAGGAGAAGAGGGAGGGGAGTGGAAGAGGGGAAGGGTGTATGGGAGAGTGATCAGCAAGAGAAGAGGGAGGGGGAATTGGAAGAGGGGGGAAGGGTGGATGGGAGAGTGATCAGCAGGAGAAGAGGGAGGGGAGTGGAAGAGGGGGAAGGGTGTATGGGAGAGTGATCAGCAGGAGAAGAGGGAGGAGGAGTGGAAGAAGGGGAAGGGTGGATGGGAGAGAGATCAGCAGGAGAAGAGGGAGGGGGAGTGGAAGAGGGGATGGGGATGGGAGAGGGATC
>NW_021821259.1:52506-89231 GCF_901001135.1 Rhinatrema bivittatum
AGCCAGCAGCAAGACGTCTCTCCCAGTGCCTGCTTCAAGCCCGGGTCCTTGCCTGGCTGGGAAGCCGTCCCAGCCAGTGCCTGCACTCTTACCTCTGCTCCTGGGGCTGTCTTCACGGCATGGAGCCGTTCCTGCAGTCAGCCCTTCCCCCGCTTCCTCTGCAGCCAGCACTTCTCTCTGCCGGTGCCTGCAGCCAGCCTTACCTTCTCTGTTTCTGTCCATGCGGCTGGGAGCTGCTCCACTGAACTGCCTTCACCCAGCTCCAGCCCAGGGCTGCTCCGCGGCTTCCTTGGGTCCTCCACGTGGCTGAGGACGCCACCAGCTTCCAGCTCTTCTCTCCAGCCTCCTAGGGCGCGAGCGCGTGCCTCTCTGCTCCTCTTAAAGGGCCAGCCAGGTGTGGCCCCCTGCTGACCCCTCCCTGGGCGTTGTCCACCTCAGCCCTACTAAAGGGCTCAGCTTTCAGTGTGTCTTTGCAAGGAGTTGGTCACTCCTGAGATCCTTTCCTCCAGGAAGTCGTCTGTGTTCCAGCCTTCTGCAAGGTCCTCTGTTTCATGTTCTCTGTTGGAGCTCCTCGTCAAGGCCTGATGTCTGTCTGTCATTCCAGTCCCAAGGTCTGTCTCTTGATCCAGTCCTGATGTTCATGTTCCAGCCCTGAGGTGTGTCTCCTGTTCCAGTATCAATGTTCCAGTCCTGATGTTCCTCTCCTGATGTTTCCAGCCTGATGATGCAAACCTTGTTCCTGTCTTCGCCTGAAAGCTAAGTACCTCGTTCTTGAATCTCCTGTAAGCTAGCACCTTGTTCCTGTATCTTCATAATGTCCTGGTGCCTCGCGGCAAGCCATGTCGTGGTCCGTGACCAGCCCCACGGGGCGGGGCTGTGTAGGGCGCTTCGTGATGCAAGCCATGCACCTCGTTTCTAGTCCGTGAGAATGCCTTACCTTGTTCCTGAATCTTCTGAAAGCCTGGTATCCTGCAGCAACCCCTGTCGTGGTCCGTGACCAGCCCCACGGGAGGGCTGTGTAGGGCGCTTCATGTTGCCAGTCTCGTACCTCGCCTTTGAGTCTCCTGTATGCATCATACCTCGTTCCTGTCTCCACGTCTGTGCATCCAGCACCTCGTTCCTGTCTCCACGTCTGTGCATCCAGCACCTCGTTCCTGTCTCCACGTCTGTGCATCCAGCACCTCGTTCCTGAGTCCACGTCCTTCCTGAGTCTCGTCTGTATCCATGTTCCAGTCTTCACCGTCCTGGCCTCCATCCGGCCTGCCGCTTCGTGCCGTACCCTGCGGCAGGTCCGAAAGGGCTGGGAACGGTCGGAGGACTGTTCACAAGACCAACATTGCGTTGTTGGGTCTTCTGAAGCGTGCGGGTCCGGAGGAGGGCCTGTCAGCCAGTCGTCACTCCAGCCCTGCTCCCGTCCAGCCCATGCTCGGGCATGCCACGCCTCCCGCGGCACCTCTTCAGAGCCCTCTGGGGTCGAGCCGTGGCCCAAGGACACACATCACCCAGGAGTGGGATCGCTCTCCTAGCGCTCCACAACACCAAGAGCTAAGAGAAACAGATAAGTATGAGAGAAAAAATGTGTGAGGCTTGCTGGGCAGACTGGATGGGCCGTTTGGTCTTCTTCTGCCGTCATTTCTATGTTTCTATGTCAGTGCTTGGCTGACACAAGGAAAGGTGTGATTTACAAATAAATGGTGCATTTTGAGTGTGAGCACATTTGAAGTACCTTATACAATATAGGCGAGCGGCGCTGGTTTATCCTGCGCCACGAATATAACCTGGGGGAAAGCGCGGGAGAGCAAAGTCAGGGATTAAGAGATCAGGGGAGGGGGGGAAGGGCAGGAAAGTGCAAGGCGGGAAAAGCGGTTAGGGACAAGGACAGGGAGGGGGGGAAAGAGTGAGTGGTTTCAGTAGAGTTCTGAGATCCCCTCTCCTGATTGGACAAGAGTCAGGTGACATGGGCAGAGGCAGTTGGCAGTTTAGGAGAGCAGCGTGTGGGAAGGGAGCCTGCTAGTTTCTCTCCCGCCCGCCCTAGTTGTTCTTGTAAGGGTCACGAAATATGTCACAGTTGTGGCGGAAAACCCGAGCCCATGAATGTTGGGGGTAAGGGGGGGGGGGGGGGGGCTGCTACATGGGATAATCGGAGAACCATGGGGCTAAGGTTCACGGTAGAGCTTGCTCTCGCTGGTTCGAGGCGGAGCAGGTGGAAGAGGGGGAGGGGCAGTTACACCATTGGGGATTAAGGTGGAGGAGTACCAAGGCAACGGGTGGGGGAGGGGCAGTTTATGGTTAAACTTCTTTTAAGGGCTCGGGTTAGTGGATTATGCCCGGCCGCCGCGCTGCGGGTATTGGCGCGCGCCAGGGATCTAAAATTCAGCCTTTAATGTGTGGAATCCGTCTGGACCGCGCTTCTAACATGGTATTTTTAAACAATGTCCACACCTGTTGGACACTGGTTCTAGTTCTTCCTATGCAACCTAGCATTTTTCTAGCTCTGGCAGCTGTCTTTACACACTATTTTTGCAAAATTGAGAACATATATAATCAACCCAAGATCTCTCCCTATTCTAATGCCGAGCAACTTCTCACTCTACCCTGTTGTTGGTACATCTGTATAGATCACTGTAGGGTTTTCCTCTCCTGGAACGCTGGCAGGGAAGTTTTGGTGACTTCTCTCTTTCCATACTGATAGAGTTCTGTGTGTGGCTTTATTCTCTTGCTTTGCTGACAGAGTGCAAATTGTGGCACACTGGCAGAGCTAACTGTTTCATTCTCTGCTCTTGGGAATCTGCCAGGACTGGCATTGTTGCTTTCTTCTCTTTATACATTCCCTGTAATCATTTTGCAATTCATCTTTCTTGCCAATGTAAAAAGAGGAGAACCACATGGTCAGCACCAACAGTATTAAGAGATAGGACACATTTGACATCTCCAAACTGCCTAATACAGAATGCTGTAATTGTAGTGGGCTGGGCAAAGAGATCACTGGCCAGAGCCACAGAAAGGTACACCAAAAATTCATATAATAAATAAATAAATAAAATCTTTGTTAAGCCAAATAGAAAGGAAATCAAATTTTACTTCTAGGTTTTCTTATATTTTGACAGTCATTCAGTGCAATAAGCTATCCTTTCATCTGTACCTGTTATGTTATGTCTACTGAATAGCACCAACAACCATCACCACATTACCCTAGTTCTCTTTTCCCTACATTGGTTTCTAGTACACTATCAAATTCAGTTCAAATTGGCTTCAATTATTCACAACCTAATCTACAATCTCACTTCACCCTGGACAAAAGCAAGACTCAAGCTATACACCCCCAGCAGAACTTTACGCTCCACTAACCAACAGTTGCTTGAAATTCCCTCCCCTCAGTCGGCGCACCTCGATTCTGCCAGAAAACGAGCCTTTTCAATAGCTGGCCCAACACTTTTGAAACTCACTGCCCATTCAACTCCATTGCATCAATGATTCAAAAATGCTCAGAAGGTAGTTAAAACATTTCTATTTAACAACACCTTAACTAATAACATCCAGTCCAACTACTTAAGGCTCTGATAATATTCCCATTGAAGATGGAGCCACAGTCTCCCACTGTGTCCAGACAATAGACAATAGTATTCATTTATTTTTGTTGTGTTTGTTTATACAGTATCTGAGAATATTTTTATGTTACCAGCCCTGAACTTTGGAGGGTGTGAGATAGAATAAATGGAACTGGGTCACCACTATGGCTACTTAAGAAGCTCAAAAGCCACTAGCACTGCCCCAAACTTGTGAAATGGTAGCAACTAGACCAGAGAGGTACATATTTAAAGCCCTGTTTTGCAGCAAGCCCTCCTCCCAATTCAGTTCTGAGAATCAAGAAAGTACTGTGATGAGTCCTCCTAGCCAGCCTGGTAAGCACAAAATAGCCTTCTGTATTATGTGTTAGTCACTGGTGGAACATATTGTACTTGATGTATCTAGTCAGTCCAAGGTTGTATTTCTTGAGCAGAAATAGGTGTTGATTATGTTTTGTATGTATATTACCATGGATCTACTGAAGTGTTTTTCCCATTTTGTGTCTATGGGAAAAATGTTAGTACATAAGTCCTTATATGTTGACTATTTCCCAACTTGCAAGCTATTAGATCCATAGGTATCGAGAGATCACTTATGCTGGTTTGAAAAAGCAAGAATGCTTATTACAAATGAACACTAATATCTTTGATGAACGTTTCCATTAAAATGTAAAGAACATGTTATTTTCAAAAGTATTTTTATTTCAGACACGTCTTATAAGAAATTGTTGCTAACAAAAACCAAAAGTTTAGTCCATTACCACAAAAAGCCCATTGATACCAAGAGAAATGTGATGAATTTTTCAACGACAGTACTTGAATCAGATGACAAAAATACCAGTACAGACATCTGAACTACCTTAATGCTTTTCTCAACAATGTCTATGGACTATGACAGCACCTATTTGGTTTTCCATACATTTAGGGGCGGATTTTGAAAGCCCTGCTCGCGTAAATCCGCCTGGATTTACGCGAGCAGGGCCTTGCGCGCCCGTCGGCCTATGTTCCATAGGCCGACCGGCGCGCGCAGAGCCCCGGGACTCGCGTAAGTCCCGGGGTTTTTCGAGGGGGCGTGTCGGGGCGGGGCCGATCGGCGCGGTGTTTTGGGGGCGGGCCCGGGGCGTGGTTTTGGCCCGGGCGGTCCGGGGGCGTGGCCGCGCCCTCCGGAACCGCCCCCAGGTCGCGTCTCGGCGCGCTAGCGGCCCACTGGCGCGCAGGGATTTACTTCTCCCTCCAGGAGGCGTAAATCCCCCGACAAAGGTAGGGGGGGGGTTTAGATAGAGGAAGGGAGGGGAAGGTGAGGGGAGGGCGAAAGCGAGTTCCCTCCGAGGCCGCTCCGATTTCGGAACGGCCTTGGAGGGAACGGCGGCAGGCTGCGTGGCTCAGCGCGCGCCGGCTACACGAAATCGGCAGCCTTGTGCGCGCCGATCCAGGATTTTAGCAGATACGTGCGTATCTACTAAAATCCAGCGTACTTTTGTTTGCGCCTGATGCGCCAACAAAAGTACGCGAAGGCGCGCTTTTTAAAAATCTACCCCATAAGTTATTAAAATAATTTATCACGACTTCTATAAACTTTCGGATTTCCTCAAGTCACCAAGCTTTTCAGGGAACATCAAAGGTCAACTTGTCACTTTGAATCCCTCTGGATAAACTGTTCCCTATTGTCTTCTAAAACAGTCACTGCCTGTAAATAGTAACCAAGAAATAAAACATTCCGGGTCACTGCTTGGCTGACACAAGGAAAGGTGAGATTTACAAATAAATGGTGCATTTTGAGTGTGAGCACATTTGAAGTACCTTATACAATATATACTTCCATGTTTGATTTGCTTTACAAATATGGAAACTAAAATACCTGAAAATGTGGATTACAAACAACATCTGCAGAATCAGGAAAGGTGACAAAAAGTGTTCCCGGAGAGAAGGTATCCACATCACACATGTGCCCTGAAAACAAACACTTGGTTAGCCACTCAAGAAAATTATTCTGAGATGGTTCACAAAATAGTTACAAAGTTATATTTGTGTCAAAATGCCAAATGTAAGTCTAAGCTGCAACCTTCAATTTTCAGTCTATGGTTGGAACTATACCTAGGACATAAACCCCAAATATCTGAAATGGCTGCTTTAACATACATACAGTAGCTCCCGAATTAAGGAAGAAAACTAGTTTGTTCAAGAAGCTTTCAGCTTCCTTACTCTAGCAATGTTTTCCTTACAGATTCAAAATAACTAGAGTCTTGCACAATGAGCAAGGACATTTGTAGCTTTTAAATTTAACCTCTAGTTCTATGAGAGTCTGTGTGGTTTAAAAAAATCTATGGTACAAGTGGTTCCCTGAAAAGAGCACAAACAGAGAAAACGTTTAGCAAACGGATCGGAGCCCTGCATTGTACTGCCAGCAGAGCATGTTTATTTCTTGGAGAAACATTTTACAAAATATTGAACACTTAGCTAAGAAGTGAGGAGAAAAACATTAGATAAAGCAATTCTTTTTTTTTTAATGTTTGAAGTTGCTTCATTCAGGGGCTTGTTTAGTAAAGGATGGTAAGCTTTAAATGCATATTAAGTTGCAGTGCTTGTGTAAACACATCTGCATTAAAGAAAATTTCCAGGGTTACAATAAGGAATATTTAAATGAGCTGTCATATGCAAAACACTCATTCAATCAACCATATATAACTGCAGATCACATCAAGGAATAACAAGATATAGCGGTAGTTATGTATGAGCCCTCTGTGACTTAACATAAGATCCCTAGTGACACCTTCACCTCAGTCAGAAAGAAGTCCCCTCAGGTCAATCCACTGACTCCCTTCTAGCCCAAGACAGCAAATGTCCACCCAGCCCCCTGCATCAGCAATAGGCCCCCTCCAATCCATGCTAAAATCCATTTTAACACTGAATTTTCCAATTTACACAGCTGTGTAAACAGACTCCTTATTAAAGAATTAAAGTACTTGAAGAGTAGAAAGTAATATGGAAACATTAAAAGAAAGTGTAGAAAAAGCAGTCTGTGATAGACATGGTGCGAGTACAGTCCAGGCACCAAGGGCACCCCCACGCCATGGAAAAAAATCGAGCCGCGGTTCGGTCCACGGCCAAACGACGGTAATCGATGAAAAGCGGGTCAATATTCCATAGGGTAAAGCAGAAAAATATCATGGCCTCAGTAACCAGCATGTGTAGCACAGCACCTAGAGTGCTTTCTCTCTTATGGAAAGGCTGCAGGTTCAAATCCCACCACACTGCTCACTTGCTTCTCCCGTGAAGGTAGGCAAAAAGTCAGTACTAGTCAGCTTTTTTTTTTCCCTCCCTGAAGTCAACATTCTTCTTTTTCTTCTCCTGACTACTCCTGGCTCCACCGCAACTATGCTTTCTCTTATTCTCCTAACTGTCTTCATCGCCCGCTAAGGGTCAAATTGCACGAGGGGCCTACCCGTTCGGGCGTCTATCTTCGCCGGCAGCTGGGAGGCAGAGGAGCCGCTGTCCGGAGGAGGGCTGGCTGGCTGGAGTAAGTTGCATCTTCTCTCTCCTCCTCTCCTTGCGCCGCGGTCTGTCTCGCTTTACAGTGCCGTCTCCGCCGAAGGTCCGTCTCGCTTTACACTGCCGTCTCAGCCGTAGGGGGGCTGCCGAAGGGGAGCTGCCGAAGTGGGGGCTGGCTGGATTAAGTTGCGTCTTCTCTCCTTGCTCCGCAGCCCCCCCCAGCTGGAGGCAGGAGAGGTCGTCCGATGTCCGGAGGGGGCTTCAAAAGTAAGTCGCTTCGCGCTTTTCGCGCCCTGCTTCGGGAGGAGGGGAGGGGGAACTGGCACGGGGGAAGCCACGATGTCCGGAGATGGGCTGCAAAAGTAAGTCGCCGAGCGTAGGATTGCCGTCCTCTCCCCTCTCTCTCTCGCAACTTTTTTTTCACTTTTTTTTTGCTTCGGGAGGAGGGGAGAGGGGTCGGCAATCCCGACTTCCTGGTATCTGTCATTTCAAATGACAGATACCAGCGTGGACGTGAAGCGTTAGGCCCGAGCACCCAGGTTACTGTATAGGCGCTCTATACAGTAAAATGGGTTGCACGGGCCTAACGCTTCCCTAACACTTCGCAGACGCGGCATGCATTTGCATGCAATTAGAAGAGAGTATCGAGCGGTAGGTGAAGAGAACTGTGCGTGCGGGGAACGAGGGTGCGCCAGGCACTGCCGCACTCTTTCTACCGCGGCCTTAGAGTATCGACCTGTTAGAGAGGGAGATGGCGGCCATTTTGGACACACGGCAGGCAGAGGAAACAGCATCGGAGGAGGAAGACTCCCCTCCTCCTTCACCGCCTGCCTTGAGTCCGCAGAGCACGCCCGATTCGGAGGCTCATCGCCCCCCCACCCCCTCCCTGCCCACGGGGGATACATTTAAGAGGTCAGTTCTTTTTTCCTCGAAGTTTGTGCTGCTGATGCACAAAGCTTTTTTGGAGGCAGAAGCAGGTTGGAAGGCGGAGGGTCCCTCTCCACCAAAAATCCCCAAGGCAGCTCTGGATCTGGGGAAAGCCGGGACTCGTTGCCCTCGCCCGCAGGGGGGTGCAGGAGTTCCGGAGGTCCCGGATCTCGCTCCGGACCCTCCGGATGCACCAGGAGCGGACGTTGCTGATGGTCAGGGGTCTGTGGAAGGGGATGACCCCCAGGTGCTCCGATTGTTTGGTAAAGAAGCTAAACTTTTTAATCCTTCATGTTTTGAAGGAGTTGGAAATCCCGGCTCCGCACCAGGAAGCTGACACTTCCACGGGGGGTGTAGCTATGGCGGGCCTGCGGGCCCCTCCACAAACCTTTCCCTTCCATCCCAAAGTGGTCCAGATTGTGTCTAAGGAATGGGAGCTTCCAGAAGCTTCCTTGCGGGTTAGCAGGGCTATGGACAAGTTGTATCCCCTGCCGGAGTCCTTTGAACTTCTCAAGACCCCCTCATTGGATTCGGCGGTCACAGCCATGGTTAAGCATACTACCATCCCTGTCATGGGGGGATAAAAGAAAATTATTACTTACCTGCTAATTTTCGTTCCTGTAGTACCATGGATCAGTCCAGACCGTGGGTTATGTCCCCAATCCAGCAGATGGAGTCAGCCAAAACCTTGAGGGGGCGTCACCATAAGTAGAACTACCCCCTCTGCAGGAGTTCAGTATCGAGTATATCAAAGCCCGAGTAGAAAAACCCGAACCCCCTCATTGAATCAAGTTTATGGAAAATTGGCAACAACCAGCCATGTAACTGTAATAACAGACTAACAGTGGGCGTCCTACAACGGGTAGGAGACAACACAGACAACACGTCAACTGGTGAGGCGCTGATGCTGGGACAACAGTGAAAAATTGACAAGTGGTGAAGTACAGATACCCTTACCGTTCCCATGAGCAAGGTGAAGCAGGAGTAGAAACCCAAAAGCGGTGGGCGTCTGGACTGATCCATGGTACTACAGGAACGAAAATTAGCAGGTAAGTAATAATTTTCTTTTCCCTGTACGTACCTGGATCAGTCCAGACCGTGGGATGTACCCAAGCTTCCCTAAATCGGGTGGGGTCCTGCGAGGCCTGCTCGGAGAACCTGTTCACCAAAATGTCCCGTGACTGAAGAGGCGAGATGTAGGCGGTAATGCCGCGCGAACGTGTGCAACGACTTCCAGGTAGCCGCCCGACAGATCTCCTGGGATGAGACCGAGCGCGCCTCCGCCCAGGAGGCCGCTTGCGACCTTGTAGAATGCGCTACAATGCCAGGCGGAGGCGTCCGCCCTGCCCCAACATAGGAAGCGGCAATACCCGCCTTCAGCCATCTCGCAATGGTTGTCTTGGAGGCTTGGGAGCCTTTCTTCGGACCGGACCAAAGGACAAATAGATGGTCGGAAGTCCGGAACTCGTTGGTAACCCCCAGGTATATACGCAGTGTGCGTTGAACATCCAGGAGTCGGAGAGACTTCGGCTCGGAAGCGGAGAAGGACGGCAACTCTACCGTCTGGTTCACATGAAAAGCCGAGACCACCTTCGGTAGGAAGGAAGGGACGGTGCGGATCGAGACTCCCGAGTCGGAGAACCGGAGGTAGGGTTCTCTGCACGACAGCGCTTGTAACTCTGATATACGCCGAGCGGAGCAGATTGCCACCAGAAATACCGCCTTGAAGGTGAGATCCTTGAGCGTCGCGGAGCGCAAGGGCTCGAACGGAGGCCCCGACAGGGCTCGCAGCACCAGGTTGAGACTCCAGGAGGGACAGGGATCCCGTAGCGGAGGCCGGAGGTGCTTGACACCCTTGAGGAACCGAGCAATGTCCGTGTGCTGCAGGAGAGAACCCCCATCACGCAACAACGAACCAAGAGCGGCAACTTGGACTCTCACCGAGTTGTAGGCTAAGCCCTTGTCCACTCCGTCTTGCAGGAACTGAAGGATCTGAGGGACCGAAGCCGTTGTGGGGCTAGTTTCCTGGCTGGCACACCACCGCTCGAACACCTTCCAGACGCGTACGTAGGCCACCGACGTGGACGTCTTGCGCGCCCGCAGCAGCGTTGATATTACCGCCTCCGGGTACCCCCTGCGCCGGAGGCGTTGCCTCTCAAAAGCCAGGCCGCAAGACAGAAGAGTTCTGCCTGCTCGAAAAAATACCGGGCCCTGGTGTAGGAGGAAGGGGAGATGCCCCAGCCTGATCGGGCCGTCGACCACCAGCTGCAGCAGGTCCGCGAACCAGGGTCGCCTGGGCCATTCCGGGGCGACGAAGATCACCGTCCCCGAATGTCCTTCTATTCTGCGGAGCATCCGGCCGACTAGAGGCCACGGTGGAAAGGCGTAGAGCAGCAGATGTGCCGGCCATGGGAGTGCCAGGGCGTCCACCCCCTCGGCACCGCGTTCTCTTCGCCGGCTGAAGAAGCGGGGAGCTTTGGCGTTTAGAGCGGATGCCATCAGGTCTAGGTGAGGAGCCCCCCACCGATGAACGAGGAGCTGCGTCGCCTCGTCGGACAGAGACCACTCCCCGGGATCCAGCCGTTGACGACTGAGGAAGTCCGCTTGAACATTGTCCACCCCGGCGATGTGTGACGCAGCCAGCCGGACGAGATGACGCTCCGCCCATTGCATGAGCAGCGCTGCTTCCAGCGCGACTTGTGGACTGCGCGTGCCTCCTTGGCGATTGATGTAGGCCACGGTGGTCGCATTGTCCGATAGCACTCTGACCTCGCGGTTTCGGAGGAGCGGGAGAAAATGCCGCAGGGCGAGCCGGACCGCCCTGGTCTCCAGACGGTTGATGGACCACGTTGCCTCCACCGCCGACCACGTTCCTTGCGTGGCGCTGCGATCGCAGACAGCGCCCCAGCCCGCTAGACTGGCATCGGTGGTTACCACCACCCAATCCGGTAAGTCGAGGGACACGCCTCGGGCTAGGTTCGTCGGATCCAACCACCAGGCCAGACTGTCCCTGGCCTTTTGAGGAAGTGGCAGAATCATCTGGTAGTCCTGCGAGACCGGTTTCCAACGGGAGAGGAGCGCCCACTGCAAGGGCCGGAAATGTGCAAACGCCCAGGGGACCATATCTATGGTGGATCCCATCACCCCCAGGAGTTGCAGGTAATCCCATGAGGTGGGTTCCGGTAACACAGAGAAACGTCGTATGTGATCCCGCAAAGAGAGCGCCTTGTCCTGTCGCAAGAAGACTTTGCCCAGCCGGGTGTCGAAGGTCGCCCCCAAGAAATCCAAGCGCTGTGAGGGTACGAGGGAGCTCTTGGAGAAGTTCACCACCCATCCCAGTGAATGCAGAAACTGTAGCACCCTGGACACGGCCGCCTGGCCAAGGTTGAACGATTTCGCGCGAATGAGCCAATCGTCCAGATAGGGATGAACCAGGATCCCCTCCCTTCGGAGAGCCGCAGCCACGACTACCATAATCTTGGTGAAGGTGCGTGGGGCCGTCGCCAGTCCGAACGGGAGAGCTATGAACTGGAAGTGCTGGTCCAGTATCTTGAATCGCAGAAGACGGTGTTGATCCGGCCGAATGGGGATGTGTAAGTAAGCCTCCGTGAGGTCCAAGGAGGCAAGGAACTCCCCCCGATGTACCGCTGCGATCACCGACCGCAGCGTTTCCATGCGAAAACGGAGCACTCGGAGGGACTTGTTGACCTCCTTGAGATCCAGAATGGGCCGAAACGATCCGTCCTTCTTTGGCACCACGAAGTAGATTGAATAGTGGCCCAAGCCCACCTCTCCGAAGGGCACGGGCGCGATAGCGCCTATCTCCTGAAGCCTGTTCAGCGTGGACTGCACCGCCTGCCGCTTGAGGGCCGAGCCACAAGGGGAAAATACGAAACGACTCTTCGGTGGCCGGACAAATTCCAAAGCGTAACCCAACTTTACGGTGTCTAAGACCCACTGGTCTGAGGTAATCCGCGCCCACTCCTTGTAGAACAACTTCAGACGTCCCCCGATCCTGGGGACGGTGGAGTGGGCGACTCTGGCATCATTGTGAAGACTTGGGGGGGGGGTTACCTGTCCCGAGAGCGGAGCGCGCGGGCCTGCGGCCGCGAAAGGAGCGCAACCAGGGCTGGGGCCGGGAAGCGGGCGGCCTGGAGCCCCCCGGCCTGTAGTTCCTGTAACGGCGCTGCGCTCTGGCTCTAGTCCGGGACGAAGCAAACGCCCGGGAAGGGCGATATCTATCCTCCGGGAGGCGGTGAACCGCATTTTCCCCCAGCGACTTGATGAGCTGGTCTAGATCCTCTCCAAAGAGGAACTTACCCTTGAATGGTAGGGAGCCCAGACTCGACTTGGAAGACGTATCTGCCGCCCAATTGCGAAGCCACAGCAGCCGCCTGGCCGCCACCACCGAGACCATAGTTCTCGCCTGGACGCGGAACAGGTCATACGAGGCATCCGCCCCGTACGCCACTGCAGCTTCTAACCTGTCCGCCTGGGCGGCCTCCGCCGCTGGCAGATCCTGGGAGGTGAGAAGTTGTTGAACCCACAGGAGGCTTGCCCGCTGGGCGAGTGAACTGCACATCGCTGCTCTCATACCCAGCGCGGAGACCTCGAAGACTCTTTTCAGGAAGATCTCCAATTTGCGATCTTGCGTATCCCGCAAGGCCGTGCCCCCTGTCACCGGGATTGTCGTCCTCTTCGTGACCGCCGAGACTGCAGAGTCAACTCTCGGAACCTTGATGAGATCCAGGAAATCTTGAGGTAGCGGGTACAGCCGTTCCATGGCACGACTCACTTTCAGAGTCGCTTCGGGGGTATCCCATTCCCTCGTGAGGAGCTGCAGAAACGAGTCGTGAATGGGGAAAGCCCTCGCCCTCGGGCGCAGGGCCGCCAGGACCGGATCTCCCTTCTTCGAGGATGTGACCACCGCCGGCGCTACTGGAGCAGGCGGGTCAGGTGGCGGGTCCAGGTCCAGCTCCTGGATGATGCGCGGGATGAGCTCGTCCAGCTCATCCCTCTGGAAAAGGCGCAGCGTGCGCGGGTCGTCCCCCTCCGTCGTGGCGTCCCCTTGCCCCAGATCGATGAAGTCCGGGTCAGGGTCCACTGGGTCCGGCGCCGATCCCCCTGTCGCTGGCGAAACCCGAGCACGTGCGGGAAGGCGAGGGGCCCCCACTCCCGCCGCAACGGGGGGGGCCGGAGCCGCAGGCGAGGTTCGGCATATCTTGGCAGGGGGGGGGTCCACCGGTGTATCCAGACCCTGCAGGTATGCCGTGTGCATAAGTAGGACGAACTCCGGGGAAAACCCGGGTCGCGCCGCGGAGGCTCTGGAGGGGGGCACGTCCGCGCTCTCCTGCCCCTGCGGGCCCTGCTCCGGCAGCAAGGTCGGGGGCGAGTCTGGCTCCGACTCCCTGTCATTCGCTCTCTCCTGAGGTGCCTCGGGGCGCCGAGCGCTCAAGATGGCCGCCGTTCCCGCCAGGCCTGGGGGAGGGCCCCGCCCCCGGCGTCCGGGCAGAGGCGCGAGAAAGGAGAAATCTGCAACAGGCTGTGAGGTGCCTTCCCCCCCGGGAAGACACCGGGCACAGATGCCCTCCCTGGAGATGCGGGACCCCGGTTCGCCGCAAGCCGCGCAGCGCGTCGGCCGCGGCATCGCAGTGCCGAAAAAAAAACTGCAAAAAACGAAAAACGAAAAACGAAAGAGCTCAAAAAGGATAAAAAAATGAGCCTCGGGGTCCCGCGAGCCGAAACGCCGCCGCCGCGGGGGGGCCCGATGGCCTGCACTGCCCGCCGACGTGAGGAATCCGAAGGCGCGGGGGGGCCCTCCTGGCCACACTACCCGCCAAGAGGAAAAGCCTGCCTGCCTGCCTTGCCGAGCCGCCCACGAGGCGCTCAAGATGGCCGCTGACAGTGTGGCAAGCGCGCAGAGGCCGGTGCTATCGGCCTCCGCGAGGTACCAGGGGTGTTTGGGGGGCTGAAAGGAAAAGAAACAGCAACTTACCCCGTAAGTAGTGCATAGAACACAAGGGAGACACAAACAGAGGGTAAGCCACGCCTCCCCAAAGTTGAACCCCTCAATTAATTAATTAACTCAAACAGAGCTTTCCTTTTTTTTTTTTTTTTTTTTTACAAACTTGATTCAAACTTGATTCCAAAGAAATAGGCAATAGCCCAAGAAAAGGCAGCCAAAGACAAAGTGAAAAGCTTATGCTGAATTGGGAGCACTCCAAATTCCCTACTTGCATCTGCTGGAGTCAGAAGATACTGAACTCCTGCAGAGGGGGTAGTTCTACTTATGGTGACGCCCCCTCAAGGTTTTGGCTGACTCCATCTGCTGGATTGGGGACATAACCCACGGTCTGGACTGATCCAGGTACGTACAGGGAACATTGAAGGATCTCCAGGACCGGAAGTTGGAGATCTTATTGAAGCGCATCTTTGAGGTTGCGGCATTAGGGGTCCGGGTGGCGGCTTGTAGCAGTCTCGTGCAGAAAGCCACTCTTCGTTGGGTCCAACAACTGCTTACAGCACAGGAGCTTCCGCTGGACGAAGCGGAAGCTCCTGTGCTGGCATCCGTCGTCATGACTATCCAAGATGGAGGTTCTAAGTCCACCCCTTGCAGAAGATGGTCCTGGGTTAACCACCAAGTGAGGCTGGAATGGGCCGGCTCCAGCAATGGTAACACCAGGTCGTGGAGGCTGCAGTCGCCTATATAGTAGGCTCTTTCTTGCAGGGAACTGTTCTTGCGTATTTCTGAGTTGGGTGTGTCATTGCGCACAGTTCCTTCCTTCTTGCCTAAGGTGGTGTTGGCTTTTCATGTTAATCAGACGGTGGAATTGCCTTCCTTTTCGGAGGAGCTTCAGTCTTCTAAAGGTTGGGACTTGAGGCGTTTGGATGTCCATCGTGTACTCCCGAGGTATTTGGAGGTGACTAATGAGTTTCGGAGGTCAGATCACCTGTTTGTGTTGTGGAATGGCCCCAAGAAGGGCCTTCAGGCATCCAAGACAACTATCGCTCGATGGTTGAAGACCGCAATCGTGTCCATATACATTGGTTGCGGTAAGGCTGTTCCTGATGGACTGAAGGCTCACTCTCTACGTTCTCAGGTGACTTCGTGGGCTGAAAGCCAGTTTGTGTCTTGCCAGGAGATTTGCAGGGCGGCCACTTGGAAATCCTTGCATACTTTTGCAAGACATTATCGCTTGGATGTTCGTGGTCCGTCGACTGAGTCCTTTGGGAGCAGCGTAATTCGAGCGGGACTCTCGGGGTCCCACCCCATCTAAGGTGGCTCGGGTACATCCCAGCAGTCTGGACTGATCCTGGTACGTACAGGGAAAGGAAAATTAGTTTCTTACCTGATGATTTTCGTTCCTGTAGTACCAAAGATCAGTCCAGATGCCCGCCCAAGTCATTTTTATGAGAGTCCGCTCGTGTTTCTACTGGTTCGTTCTGTGGCAGTGATCTACCTTACAGGTTATACTTACAAGCGTTGATGCAGATTAAACGATAAGTTGTTTTGAGGTTTGTTTCTAGTTTACTATACAGGATGACAGGGTTGTTTTCTGTCTTTCAAAAATGTTACTACTTGATCTGGTCAGTGGTTGAAAAAAAAAAAGGGTTGTCGGCGGAAGTGATTATTTAGTTCCTTCTGCTTTGATATCGCATATACTGAGGGATCGCAGGTGGCACACCGGTATATCTAGGGGGTGCTTTTCAGCTTTTCTCTGACTCCATCTGCTGGAGGGGAGGCATAACCCAGCAGTCTGGACTGATCCTTGGGCCGACGTCGCCCATATGACATAGTGAGGGCAAAGGTAGCGCCGGTGCCATTTTGAAGATTGGCAATACGGCCTGCGTGCAGGAGGTCGCTCCCGGACCCCCGCTGGACTTTTGGCAAGTCTTGTGGGGGTCAGGAGGTCCCCCCAAGCAGGCCAAAAGTCCCTGGGAGTCCAGCGGGGGTCCGGGAGCGATCTCCTGCACGCGTGACGTCGGGAACCAGGAACCAAAATGGCGCCGGCGCTACCTTTGCCCTGTCAAATGATAAGGGCAAAGGGCCACCGGCGCCATTTCTATTAACGCAGCTGGGTGGCCAGAGAGCTGGAGATCATGTCGGGACCCCCCCCCCTTCCCACTGGACCCCAGGTAATTTAAAACATTTGGAGGGGGTTCGGGAGGGTGGGGGATTTGTTTAAAGGTTCGGGGTGGGTTTTAGGGTTTTTTTGGTGTGCCAGTTTTCCCGCGCCCTATTTAACGATACAATACAAATGCCCCTGACGATAAATCGGGGGCATTTGTATTGATTCGTGCACTCTAACCATTTTGGACGATTTTAAAATTATCTGACAATAATTTTAATCGTTCAAAAACGATTCACATCCCCAATAGTACCTGAAGGAGAAGGTACAAGCGATGGCATAATCATATAAGCACTATATATAACATTGCAAAATATACACTCTGAGGCGACTATATATAACAGTGAAATTATACATTAAGCATTATATACAACCTTGCAGGATAACTACAATGGACAGGGCATAATCTCTGAATGAAGAAAGGGAAACAGAGGGACTAAGTTGGGTCTGAGTCTGGGTAAGCCAATTTAAAGAGCCATGTCTTAACCCCTTTTTTGAATTTATGAGAACATGGTTCTAATCGGAGCTTAATTGGCATGGTATTCCAGAGGGTGGAGCCTGCGATGGATAGGGCTCTTTCTCTGGTGGAATTGTGGTGTGAGATTTTAAGGGTGGGGGTGTAGAGTGTTCCTACGAGTGTGGTTCTGGTGGGACGACTGGAGGAACGGAAGCATAGCGCATCCTCGATCCAGGAGTGATTGTGGTTGTGCAGGGAGTTGTGAATGATGGTGAATGTTTTGTATCTGATGAGGGAGGAAATGGGTAGCCAATGGAGGTCCTTGAGAATGGGGGTGATGTGGTCGGCTTTGCGGGTATTTGTTAGAACTCTAGCCATAGCATTCTGTAACATTTGAAGGGGTTTAATAGTATAGTAGGGGAGACCCAAAAATAGGGAATTGCAGTAATCCAATTTTGAAATTATTGTCGCTTGTAGGACTGTACGGACATCTTGAGTATGAAGCAGTGGTTTAAGTTTTTTGAGGATATGAAGTTTGAAGAAACTTCCCTTTATAATAGTGTTAATGTGAATTTGAAAATTTAATTGGTGGCCTAGGGAGACACCCAGATCTCGCATGGAGTAAGGAAGAGCATTTGAGGGAAGGATGAGGTCGCAGGTGTGGTGGGAGGGGGGGGGGCGTTCGGTCAGGGTGATTAGAAATTATGAGGAGTTCTGTTTTAGAGGAGTTTAAGGCAAGGTGGAGGTTGGAAAGGAGGGTGTTAATGGAGGCGAGGCACGTTTCCCAAAACTTGAAAGATTTGGTGAGGGATTCTTGAATAGGGATGAGGATTTGGACGTCATAGGCATATAAGAAGAACTTGAGACCAAGGTCAGAGAGTAGGTGGCAGAGCGGCAGTAGATAAATATTAAAGAGCGTGGAAGATAGGGAGGAGCCCTGAGGGATGCATTGGGTAAGGGGGATGTGCGAAGATTCAGAATTAGCAATTCTTACAGTGTAATCTCTATTATTGAGGTAGAGGGAGAACCAGTGGAGGGCTGTGCCTGAGATACCAATTTCAGTTAGGTGAGTAAGGAGGATTTTATGGCTGACAGTAGTCAAAGGCCGACGATATGTCAAGGAGGGCAAGGATAAAGGGTTGTCCGTGGTCCATGCCCATGAGGAGAGTGTCGGTGAGTGAGAGTAGGAGGCTTTCTGTGTTACGAGACTTACGGAAGCCGAATTGGGAAGGATGTAGAATATTATGATCTTCCAAGAAGTCAGAAAGCTGGGAGTTGACTACCTTTTCCATAATTTTTTATATGAAGGGGAGGTTGGACATGGGATAGTAGTTTTCAGGGTTGTTGGGATCGAGGGTAGGTTTTTTTGGTGAGGGGGTCTGGGACTTCGTCATGGGAGAGGGAGTAGTTGATTATATCGGCTAGGGGTTTAGCAATGATAGAGGGAATGGAGAGGAGTGCTTTAGTAGGGATAGTATCGGAAGTGTGGGTAGCAGGTTTGGTTTTTTTAAAGACAGATTACATTTCCTTGGCTGAGGTTAAATCGTGGGACCCAAAGTTGGAGTTGGGATTTTTAGAGAGCGGATTGGCTGGAGATGGGTTAGTAGGGAAGCATAGGAGGATGTTTGCTATTTTATTTTTGAAATACATTGCGAGTTCTTCGCATTTACTAATGGCTTGTTCATCAGTGGCGGAGGGGAGGTACATTTGGTGAGTTCTGCCACATACGAGAATAGTGCATTTGTGTTGAATTGGTAGTCATGGACTTTTGATGAATAGTAGTCGCGTTTGGCTTGGAGGGTGGAGAGTCTGGAGGCGTGCAGCGTGGATTTGTAGATGTCTGTGTGCTTAGGGGAGGGGTGTTTGCACCAGGTTCTCTCTTTATTTCTAAGGTCATTTTTTAAATTTTTTAAGTCAGTGGTGTACCAGGGTTTTTTGCTGTTTGAGTGTGGTATACTTCTTTATTGACAATAGGGCAAATTTCATTGGCTATGATGGTGGTGAGATTATTCCAGGATGAAAGAGCAGAATCTGGTTTGGAAAGATTGAGATTGTGGTGCAAGGTTTGTGAAAGGAGATTTTGTTACTATGGGTAGGGGTGATAGTGGAGGGGACTTTTATAGAGAGGAGTACATTAATGAGGGAATGGTCTGACCATGGGACAGGAATAGTGTCAGGTGAGTGGGGAGAGTGTATACTGGCATTGACAAAGATGAGGTCGAGAGTATGACCTGCTTTATGAGTGGGAGCGGTGATAAGTTGTCTGAATCCCAGGGAAAGTAGGGAGTTAAGGAAGATCTCACATGAGGAGGTAGTAGGGATGGCGTCCACATGGAAGTTGAAGTCTCCATGTGGACGCCATGAGATGTCCCTGGCCGGCGCAATATAAACACAGACCCAGCTGACTTCAGTGGAGCCTCTCCTCAAGGGCCAGCCTATGTGTGCTTCAAATGAAGCAGAGGTTGGGGGAGCAGGAGTCAGGGGCAAAAGTGGTGATAAGGAATTGGGGTGCCAAGGTGATGTTCCTTCATGGGGGGGGGGGAGTGAACCTCTCGTACTCTTTGTTGGAATCTGCGTTCGATCTTCCTGGTGAGAGCTATAATTCCCTCTAAAGAGGCTGGGAGGTCCCGAGCAGCAAGCTCATCCTTGATCTTAGGGGAGATGCCTTTGAAGAGGATAGTGATGAGATAGTCCTCCCACCAGTTAAGTTACATCACCAGGGTCCTAAACAGAATGGCATATTCAGCCAGGGTCCTGAAGCTCTGGTGGAGGTGGAGCAAGTTGGAGCCCATGGTGGCCAGATGGCCTGGTTCTTCAATGACTGTTTTGAATTAGTCTGTGAATTGCTGCAGATTATGCAGCAATGGGTCAGTATGCTCCCACAGAGGGGAGGCCCAAGCTAGGGCTCCACCATCCAATTATGAGAGAATACAAGTTCTTTTTTTTTGTCACATTATCAGGGAATAGTGGTGCTTGGAGAGCAAAGTACATGCAGCACGGATTCAGGAACTTCCTGCATGTCTCTCCCTGGCATATGAAGTCAGAGTTGTTAGCTGAGGCATGAGATGGCTGGAGGCTACCGAAGGTAGCAGCATTGCAGGAGTTGGTGGGGCTGCCATAGGAGAAAGTACATCCAGTTGCGTGGATAGCCAGTCCATGGTGGTCGCTAGGATTTTCAGTATCTTCTGCTGGCCTTGTATTTTTTGGGCAAGTCCCAGATGGCGTGCACAGCGGTCAAGTCCACCAGGTCCATGGCCTCAGCAATCTAGTGAAGTCATGGGCCCTTGGACCAAGACAGAGTTAGCACAACCTGAAGGGATGAGCCCTACAGGTCCCCGCCATTGGCAAGGCCCAACTGAAGCTTCACCTTTACCAGCCCACATTCCCCTCAGATTGAGCCTTAGGGTTCCCTGGCTGGCAGTTCTTAGGTGGAGGCCTCTGCTGATGGTAAGGAGATCCATTGGGAGTCAAGGCCAGAGCGAATGTACTACAGGAGAATCCAGAAGCAGGCTGGGGTCAGTGGCAGGAGGTGATCAGGTGGTTTCAGCGCACATTTTGAACACCCAGTTTATTATTTTTTTTTAACTCCTGATGCAGTAAGCTAATGCTATGCTAATGCATCGGGAGTTAAAAAACGTACTAAAACTTTGAAATGTGCGTTTGGCACAGGCTTTTTAATTGATAGGGATAAGTTAGAATTTTTTAACCGAATGCACATTTTAACTCTGAAAGGGAGGGAGGGCTGTCCCTGATAGGCTGTCTCATAAGTGGCGGCAGTTGCCACTGCCACTTAGCCAGATCAATACCGATTTATCTGACTATCTGTCAGTGGGAATTAGCTGCTAAATAGCTGGATAAGTTGGTACTTATCTGGCTATCTAGCAGAGGTCACTGCTTCTTAACCGGATAAATAACTTTATCTGACTTGGTAGCAGTGACCCGTGCCAGATAGCTGGATAACTACTGACTTGGATCACCAGCTATCTGGCAACTTCTTTCTGCTGCCAGACAGATGTCAGTATCTATCTGGCTAAGTGGTGGCGGCGGCAGCTGCGGCCACTTAACTGCATGATCAGTATTTATGCGGTTAAGTGCTGGAAGTCACTACCACTTACGCAAATAAGTCAGTAATTATCAGGTTAAGTAGGAGCGGCTGCCAGCAATTACCCAGATAGTTACAGACTTAAAAACATTTTTTTGTAATCTTTTGTACTATTTTTTTCCTCAGCGCTAAAAACTTAACCGCAGCTCTGACTCAGTGTTAAGTTTCCAATGCTAAAGAAGGTGCGCTGGCCAGATGCAGTCTTTGTGCATGGGGAGTATCGCTTAAAGCCTTCATTTGCATGGCTCCATGCAAGTGTGCTAAAGGAAAATTATGTTCTTACCTGATAATTTTCGTTCCTGTAGTACCAAGGATCAGTCCAGACTGCTGGGTTATACCTCCCCTCCAGCAGATGGAGTCAGAGAGAAAACTGAAAGCACCCCCTAGATATACTGGTGTGCCACCTGCCAGCCCTCAGTATAAAGTATAACAAAGCAGAAGAAAGCCAAACCAATCCTCCGCCAACTTAGCCACGAATAAACCATGGCAACTGTCTAGATCAAATAGTTAAACTCTCACATGCCAAAAACTGGCGAACATTAACAGAACTTCAAAATAGCACCACCCTCTAAAATCAAAGAAAAGGGATAGGTACCTACCGTGCTGAAATATTGAAAAAGAACTGGCTAGTGGAGCAGACTCTCTGGATAGACAATAACGGGCGGGCGTCTGGACTGATCCTTGTTACTACAGGAACGAAAATTATCAGGTAAGAACATAATTTTCCTTTCCCTGTACGTACCAGGATCAGTCCAGACTGCTGGGATGTACCCAAGCCCCCTTAATTGGGGTGGGACCCAGAGAGTCCCGCTCGAATGACACTGCTGCCAAAGGAATCAGCTGATGTGCCGCCAACATCAAGCCGATAATGACGAGCGAAGGTATGCAATGATTTCCACGTGGCTGCTCTGCAAATCTCCTGGCTAGAAACCAAACGACTTTCTGCCCAGGAAGTCGCCTGAGAACGCAAAGAGTGCGCCTTGAGCCCCTCAGGAACAGACTTACCACAGCCAATATATGTGGATGCGATCGAACTCTTCAGCCAACGAGCAATAGTTGCTTTGGACGCCTGTAGGCCCTTTCTGGGCCCCTGCCACAGGACAAACAAGTGATCCGACCTTCTGAATGCATTAGTTACCTCCAAATACCGCATGAGCACTCGCCGCACATCTAGACGCCTCAAATCGGAACCGTGTGAAGACTTTAGGTCCGACTCTGAGAACGAAGGTAATTCTACGGTCTGATTAAGGTGAAAAGCCGACACCACCTTTGGTAAGAACGACGGGACCGTACGTAGCGACACGCCGGCACTGGAAATCCGTAAAAACGGATCCCTGCACGAAAGTGCCTGGAGTTCCGACACCCGACGGGCTGACGCAATTGCCACTAGGAACACGGTTTTGAGCGTGAGATCCTTTAGCGATGCCCTCCTGAGGGGCTCAAAGGGGGCCTTGACGAGACCTTTGAGCACCAAATTCAAACTCCAGGAAGGACAAGGGGGTCGAAATGGTGGACGCAAGTTCCGAACGCCCCGCAAAAAACGAGCAACATCTGGGTGGACAGCGAGCGAGTACCCGTCCACCTTGCCCCTCAAACAGCCCAGGGCCGCCACCTGAACCCTTAGAGAACTGTAAGCTAACCCCTTTTTTAAACCCGTCTGCAAGAACGTAAGGATATCCCCTACCGAGGCCCTTCGCGGCGGGATTTTTGATGCAGAGCACCAGGAGTCAAACACCTTCCACACTCTGGCGTAGGCTAGCGTAGTGGAGGGTCTGCGCGCCCGAAGGAGCGTGGAAATGACCGGTTCTGAGTATCCTTTCCTCCTCAACTGCCGCCTCTCATAAGCCAAGCCGCCAGTCAGAAGCGGTCCGCCTGATCGAAAAATACGGGTCCCTGCCGAAGCAGGTGGTGAAGATGACCCAATTTGAGAGGACCGTCTTGTGCCAGGTTGACGAGATCCGCAAACCACGGTCTCCTTGGCCACTCCGGAGCCACTAGAATCACTGGGCCTCGATGGGATTCTATGCGTCTTAACACCTTTCCTATTAGGGGCCACGGGGGAAACACATAGATGAGGATGTGCCGAGGCCATGGAAGCACCAGGGCATCCACCCCTTCCGACCCGTGCTCTCGCCGTCGACTGAAGAAACGCGCCGCCTGCGCATTCTGCCGAGTCGCCATCAGGTCCAGATGCGGAGTTCCCCATCGTCGGGTGATGAGGCCCATCGCCTTGGCTGAGAGCTCCCACTCTCCGGGATCCAAGTATTGACGACTGAGATAATCCGCTTGTACGTTGTCGACGCCCGCTATGTGGGTAGCCGCTATGCGGGATAGGTGACGCTCCGCCCAGGCCATCAACAGCGACGCTTCGTCCGCCACCGGCCGACTTCTTGTGCCGCCCTGACGATTGATATACGCTACCGTGGTTGCGTTGTCCGATAGAACTCGCACCGCCCGACCTCGAACCAACGGAAGAAGGTGGCGTAAGGCGAGACGTACCGCTCTGGTCTCCAGACGGTTGATGGACCAAGCTGCCTGAAGAGGGGTCCACAGGCCTTGCACCGCGCTGGACTGACAGACCGCTCCCCAGCCTGTCAAACTGGCATCCGTCGTCACTACGATCCACGGGGGCGGCTCTAGGTCCACCCCCTGCAATAAATTGTTTGGGATCAACCACCAAGCCAAACTGGACCGAGCTGGCTCCAACAGCGGCAATTGGACACCGTAATCCTCCGATTTCTGGTCCCAGCGGGAGAGGAGAGCTCGCTGTAAAGGACGCATATGAGCAAAGGCCCACGTCACCATTTCCAGAGTAGAAACCATATGTCCAATGACTTGTAAATAATCCCAAGCCGTAGGCAACGGTAGAGCTAGCAAGGTCTGCACCTGAGACATCAGGTTCTCTAGGCACTGCTGCGTGAGGAATACTTTGCCCTCTAAGGTATCGAAGCGCGCCCCCAAAAATTCCAACTGTTGACTCGGGACCAACTGGCTCTTCGCAAAGTTGATGACCCAACCTAGCGATTGAAGTTGCTGCACGACCGACTGGACTGCTCGTCGGCACGCCTCTTCCGACTTTGCCCGGATGAGCCAATCGTCCAAATAGGGATGCACCAGAATTCCTTGACGTCGCAGATAAGCTGCAACTACGACGAGAACCTTGGTGAACACTCTCGGGGCCGTGGCTAGCCCGAACGGAAGGGCGCAAAACTGGAAGTGCTCCCCCAGAACTGTGAACCGGAGGTACCTCTGGTGACGTTCCCTGATCCCGATATGAAGGTACGCCTCGGCCAGATCCAAAGAAGCCAAAAATTCTCCCTTGTGGACGGCCGCAATAACAGACCTTAGCGTTTCCATCCGAAACCGGGGAACCCGCAATGCCTTGTTCACTTTTTTTAAATCCAAAATTGGGCGAAACGTACCTTCCTTCTTTGGGACCAGAAAGTAAATGGAATACCTGCCTGTTCTGGTCTCCGGAGGAACCGGCAATATCGCCCCCAGAGACTGCAACCTGTGCACAGTGTGGGCGATAACCTGCCGCTTCTCCTGAGGACCGCAGGGAGAGACCATAAAAAGATCCCGGAGGGGCCGAGCAAAGTCCAACTCGTAGCTGTAACGAACTACGTCGAGAACCCACTGATCCGACGTGACCTTGACCCATTCCTCCCAAAACAGGGACAAGCGACCTCCGATGCAGGGGAGGGAGGAATGGGCCTGCGCGCCTTCATTGCGAAGGCTTGCCGGTGGACAGGTTCTGCGAGGATCCCAGACGCTGTGGCCGCCTGCCTCGAAAGGAAGGAGACCAAGGCTGAGACCTGGGAACCTGCTGTTTCTGTGGGAAAGGAGCCCCCCTTCCCATACGGAACCGGCGTTGTCCCCGAAAGCGGGATCGTACATTCCCAAAAGAGCGAAACGAACGGGGCTTGTCCTCCGGTAACTTATACACTTTGTTCTCCCCCAAGTCTTTGATAAGCTGATCTAGCTCCTCCCCAAACAGCAACTTTCCCTTGAAGGGAAAAGAGGCGAGGCGCGATTTTGACGAGGCATCCGCCGACCAGCGCCTAAGCCAGAGTAAACGCCGAGCAGCGACCGCCGATGACATAGTGCGGGCCGAGGTTCTCAACAAATCATACAAGGCATCCGCCGTGTAAGCAACCGCTGCCTCCACGCAGTTAGCCTGCTCAGCCTCGGCTGGTGGGAGCTCCTGTGTGGTAAGCAACTGTTGGACCCAGCGGAGAGTAGCGCGCTGAACCATACTGCTACATGCCGCTGCTCGGACCCCCAATGCCGCTATCTCAAAGATGCGCTTTAACAGCACTTCTAACTTTCTGTCTTGGAGATCTTTCAAAGCTACCCCTCCCGTGACAGGTATGGTAGTGTGCTTAACCACAGCCGTCACTGCAGAATCCACGGCAGGGACTTTAAAAATATCCAAAGAATCTGCAGGCAGGGGATATAATTTATTCATGGCCCTGCTGACCCTCAGTGATGCCTCTGGCACCTCCCATTCTTTGGAAACTAGCTGTAAAACCTTGGCATGTAAGGGAAAAGTCTGTGGGGGGGCCCTTAGACCTGCCATAGCTATGTCCCCCGTGGAAGTGTCAGTGTCCTGCTGTGGCGCTGGGATCTCTAATTCCTTCAAAACATGAAGGATTAAAAAGTTAAGCTCATCCTTGCTAAACAGGCGCAGGATCTGGGGGTCATCGCCCTCGAGCGCCCCCGGAGCGTCAGAGACCTCTGTCCCCGTACCATCCGGCGATCCTGTGCCATCCGGAGACCCCTGAGTGAGATCCGGAGCTACCGGACCCCCCTTGCCGCCTAATGAATAAAGTCTGGTGGGATCTGAACCCCCCGCTTTGTCCCTAGGCCCAGTCCTGCCCCGCTCCGGAGAGACTCTGGGAACCTTAGGGGGGAGGGGTTCATCCGGCTCCCAACCTGCCTCCGCATCTAAAAATGCCTGGTGCATCAATAAGACAAATTTTGAAGAAAAGGGCACTTTCCTTTTGGAGCCCCCCGCGGGCTGGTCCCGGGGGGGGAGGGGCTCGAGGAGCGTCCAATTCGGATTCACTGCACGGGCTCAAGGCAGGAGGAGAGATATGAGAAAAATCCTCCTCCTCCGATGCCGAATCAGCAGGCTGCCGCATGGTCAAAATGGCCGCCGGCTCCCTAACAGTGGGGGGCGGGGCTGATGATCGCGCGGCTGCCAGGCTCCCTGATCGCACTGAAGAGGGACGAAAAGCTGCGCTGCGGGCAGCGCTCGGCCCCTGGGAGGGTCCCTCGCCCCCGGGAATGCAATGGGAGCAGAGACCCTCCCTGGAGAGTCGCGCCCCCGCCTTGCCACAGGCCGTGCAGGCCGAAGCTCGGGGCATCCTACGGCAGAACCGTGAGTATCTGGTTGGGAGCAGGGATTCGCGCCAAAAAACAGCAAGGGGAAAAAAATCGCCGGGTGAAGAGATCTCACCCCCTCCGGAGTCCCTGGTCCGCGCGGCAGGCTAGGGCTACAAGGGACCGCAGCCTGTCACCAACAGGACTTACGGGTCCTCACGCTGAATTTAAAACAGCCTTTAGTTTTGTTTTTTTTTTAAAACAGAAGCCCTCTTCAGGAGGAAAAAACCCCTGGAATAAAGCAAAACTAAACAGAGAACTAATGGATCTAGACAGTACAAGTCAAGAAATTAATAAATGACACCTGAAAAAAGATTGTGTGTCAGGATAGACAGGACTGCAGGTTATGTCTCTCAATCTGCTGGAGTCAGAGGAAATACTGAAGGATGGCAGGTGGCACACCAGTATATCTAGGGGGTGCTTTCAGTTTTCTCTCTGACTCCATCTGCTGGAGGGGAGGCATAACCCAGCAGTCTGGACTGATCCTGGTACGTACAGGGAAGCATCATTCCTGTTAAGGAATATGCATTTTCTGCGTGCAAAACTCCTTGCTGCATTGGATGTAGGTTTTGCATCCAGAAAATGCGCGCTCAAGTGCAGGCAAAAACGTGCATTCATAGAAACATAGAAAAGACGGCAAAAAAGGACCAAATGATGCACCCAGTCTGCCCAGCAAGCTTGCCAGTATCTGCCGCACTGTGCAGGTTACCTTCATAAGAACATAAGAAGATGCCATACTGGGTCAGACCAAGGGCCCATCAAGCCCAGCCTCCTGTTTCCAACAGAGGCCAATCCAGGCCATAAGAACCTGCAAGTTCTCAAAAACTAAGTCCATTCCATGTAACCATTGCTAATGGCAGTGGCTATTCTCTAGGTGAACTTAATAGCAGGTAATGGACTTCTCCTCCAAGAACTTATCCAGTCCTTTTTTTAAACCCAGCTATACTAACTGCACTAACCACATCCTCTGGCAACAAATTCCAGAGTTTAATTGTGCGTTGAGTAAAAAAGAACTTTCTCCGATTAGTTTTAAATGTGCCCCATGCTAACTTCATGGAGTGCCCCCTAGTCTTTCTATTATCCGAAAGAGTAAATAACCGATTCATGCTTATCAGTTTCCCAGACAGTAAAAATCAGGCTGTCTGAATCCAATTTTCCCTAACCCCTGCCGTGGAAGCAGAGAGCAATGATGGAGCCGCATCAGAAGTATTAGGCTTAATGAATAAGGGTAGTAAAAGCCTCATCAGCAAATTACCCCCATGTTATTTGTTCCCCAAACCGAAAAAACCAGGGCCTTCGGTTGCTGTCTGAATCCAGTTCCCCTTTTCCCACTGCCGTTGAAGCAGAGATCAATAGAGATGTGAATCGTGTCCTTGATCGTCTTAACGATCGATTTCGGCTGGGAGGGGGAGGGAATCGTATCTTCGCCGTTTGGGTGTTTAGAGTATCGTGAAAATCGTTAAAATCGTGAACCGGCACACTAAAACCCCCTAAAACCCACCCCCGACCCTTTAAATTAAATCCCCCACCCTCCCGAACCCCCCCAAATGCCTTAAATTACCTGGGGGTCCAGCGGCGGTCCGGAACGGTCTCCTGCAATTGAATCGTGTTGTCTTCAGCCGGCGCCATTCTGCGCCGCCATTTTGCAAAATGGCGGCGCAAAATGGCGGCGGCCATAGACCAACACGATTCGACTGCAGGTCGTTCCAGACCCCCGCTGGACTTTTGGCAAGTCTTGTGGGGGTCAGGAGGCCCCCCCAAGCTGGCCAAAAGTCCCTGGGGGTCCGGGAGCGATCTCCTGCCGGGACCCCTACTGGACCACCAGGTACCTGTAAAAAGTTTTTTGGGGGGTCGGGAGGGTGGGGGAAGCTAAGGGATTAGTTTTAAAGGGTCGGGGTGGGTTTAGGGGTTATTTTTGTGTGCCGTTTTTCCCGCCCTCCCCCAAAACGATAAGAGAACCCCCACGAAAAATATCGTGGGGTTTTCCTATCGTTTTGGGGGAGCCCCTGATTTCTGGCGATTTTGAAAATATCGACGATATTTTCAATCGTCCGAAGCCCGATTCACATCCCTAATCTGAAGGTCTGTATCATATCTCCCTTGCACCTCCTCTCTTCCAGGGTGTACATATTAATATCCTTCAGCCTCTCCTCATAAGTCTCTCAAAGCTGACTCTTCGCCAGTTTTGTTGCTCTTCTTTGGACCGCCTCTATCCTGTCTCTGTCCCTTTTGAGATACTGGCACCAGCACTGAACGCAGTACTGCAGGTGAGGCCTCACCAAGGACTGTACAAGGGCATGCGTTCGACTAAACACACCTTTGTGCATCAGCCTGTAACTCTCAACAATTAAGGATTTATTAATCTTAGAACAGTTTGAACTTTTCATACAGTCCCTGGGTTTCCCAAACAATATACACATTTTTACCTTTTAAATATTACAAAACAGAAAGAACTCATTAGCTTTGCTTAATTACTAAAAATGGTTCTAGTCCTCTGTGGCTCCCTGTAACATTCTCCACTTCCAATTATCAATTAGACAGGAGCAAGTTTTTTAAGTTATTCCCCCTTCAATCTACTTTAAGAAAAGGAAAAAAAAAAAACACAGCTAAGGCAGATTTCTAGTGCTGGTTCAGTGCACAAACGTTCACACTGCAGCTTTCCCAGCAGTGCTTCTATGGATGGAATAAATTAGCCGTTTTCTTTTCCTCAGGCTCTTACACCTAAGCCTTTTAAGCTGTAAAGCAGCTCAACTAATATCCACTATCTGGAGGTATTAAGAGCCGGATTTTAAAAAGGTTACGCGTGCTGGGCCTATTTTAAATAGGCCCGGCGATGTGTGTAAAGCCCTGGGACACATGTAAGTCCCGGGGCTTGCAAAAAGGGGCGGGGTCAGGCTCCCGGCACATGTGATAGGGGCCGGCCAATGGCACCGATAGCCCTGTCACATGGTAAGGGAAAAGGGCCATCGGCGCCATTTTGATTAGTGGCAGGCGACGGCCTGAGAGTGGGAAACATAGAAACATATAGAAACATAGAAATGACGGCAGAAGAAGACCAAACGGCCCATCCAGTCTGCCCAGCAAGCTACGCAGTTTATCCATTATTTTTTTTTTTTTTATCTTCCCCCCCCCCCCTTTTTCCCAGGAGATCGCTCCTGGGAGCCCCGCTGGACCACCAGGTACTTTAAGAACATTTTGGGGGGGGGGGTCAGGCATGTAGGGGATTGTAAATAGTTAGATCTAAAGGGTCAGGGTCGGTTTGGTTTTTTTTTTTCTGTGTGCCCTTTCTTCCCCCCCCCCTCCCCAAAACAGTAAGAAAACCACACAAAACTTTTGTGGGGTTTTCCTATCGTTTTGGGGACAATACTTGACGGATTAGAAAATATCGTACGATATTTTCATCTGTCAAGAAAACGATGCACATCCCTAGTATTTATACTAAGGATGTGCAGAGGGACGCCATACGTTGCATTCGAGATTCGTATTCGTCGGGGACAGATACGTTGCATTCGGCAAGGGGACCCCCATACGTACATGCGTTAATTCTTATTCGTTTCCCAGCTAAAAATGAATTAAGAACAACCCCCCACCCCTCCTGACCCCCCAAGACTTATGAAAACTCCCTGGTGGTCCAGCGGGGGGTCCGGGAGCCATCTCCTGCACTCACACCCTCGGCTGCCGGTATTCAAAATGGTGCCGATAGCCTTTGACCTACTATGTCACAGGGGCTACCGGTGCCATTGGTCGGCCCCTGTCACATGGTAGGAACAATGGATGGACAGCACCATCTTGTGCTCCTACCAAGTGACAGGGGCTGACCAACGGCACCGGTAGCCCCTGTGACATAGTAGGTCAAAGGCTATTGGCGCCATTTTGAATACCAGCAGCCGAGGGTATGAGTGCAGGATATGGCTCCCGGACCCCCCGCTGAACCACCAGGGAGTTTTGGTAAGTCTTGGGGGGGTCAGGAGGGTGGGGGGTTTGTTTAAATTGGCTCCTTTAGATGGCCAAATAATTTGGCGAAGATTTGTCGTATTCGTGGGGAATCGCAATATGTTTCGCTTCCCCACGAATACAACGAATATGGACCTATACGTTGCGGATTACAAATATGTAGGAAACGAATGCACACCCCTAATTTATACTGAGGAATTTTATTCAGTCAGTTGCCACAGCTTGATCCTACTTTCTGGTCCTCGTACTCTGGCTCCGTTCCTGTATCTGGAAGACTACTAAGCCTTCAGATTCTACTTTCTTGCTCCTGTGTGTTCTGACTCCAGTGTTCCTGGATTGTTTCTGCTCCCTGCCTTGCTTTAGGCCTTTTGCTCCCTGTTCGTGCCAGGGTATAACCCTGCTTTTCATGCCTCTCTGGCCACCAGCAGCAGAGGGCTCAACCTGAAGGGAAGGTAGCTGGCATGGGCAGAAGTCTCTCTACCATTGGTGTTCAGAATTTGGCTCTCCTACCACTCGGCTGCTCATTTCTGGGGTAACTCACATACTGCAACCATCACAAATTCCGCTCAGAATAAACTAGTAGTTAAAATAACTAAAAATTGCAAGAAAAGGCTGTTGATTAAAAGCAGATCCCTAGATAACTTTTTTTTCTCAAAGACATTGCATATAATAGAGCTGTTGACTAAATTAACTTAATGGCTTCAGAAAAAAGAAAACCTTTTAGTTATTTCCTAAAGATTTTTTTTTATATATACCTCCCTTCTACAAGTATCTGAGAGCCGGTTTCATAACACAGGTTCCCTTAGTAAGGGGGCATTCTTTTGCCAGTATCAGATAGCCGGATCAGTCTAGGATTGGGAACGTCAAGAATACATTTATCTGCAGAGCAAAGCATTCTGCAAGAGTGGTAAATTGTCAGCAATGAGCTGATATAAGATGCTTCCTCATTATTGAAGGCCATGAGAATCTTCAAATGAACCTTCCAGATAGCTGGAAGCCAATGTGAGTCATAAAGTACTGATGTCAGGTGATTATAAATGAAGTTCCTGTAAGTATACTGGCTGCAGAATTTTGAGGAACTTTCTTTGGAAATGCGGTTTGTGAGTGGTCAGAAAGTTTAGAAAAACAGGAAAAAGAAAATGGATGCAGTCTGGAGAACAATTTGAGTATAGACACCTTTGAGGTAAACATTTGGTTAATAGATATATATGGGGAGTGTGTCCGGAGAATTAGGGTTTAAAATTAAAATTAAAATCTACGTTTGGTTCTCAGTGGTTGCAGTCCCCCTGAGGAAGCAAACGCATGTGAAACAGGGGCCGCTTGTCGGGGTCAGACCACGTGAATACAATCAAGTTGAAAACGGAGATTTCTAAAGAAAAGAATTACACGAGAGGAGCCAGCATTAAAGAAAAATATAGATGTATTATGCATTTAAGTATTAAATAGATTGTAAGTGGACAATGTCCACAGGGAATTAGCTATATATTGCATTATACGCATATTATAACATCAGACAGATTTGTTGTGAACATACATGCTGGCCTTATTGTGAATTCTGATAATTTTAAAGTGTGAATGAGTGTGAGTATGGTTTTATGCTTTATGGACACATTCCTGAAACATTGAAATTATGATAATAAAATTGTACACTTTTCTCTTATTCAGTGTTATGTGATACCATATAGAGAAAATAGTTCTTGTTGCCCAGAGAGTGTACCTAGTAATATAACTATAACATTAACTATTACTTAGATAATATTTCAATGTGGCTTTCCAAAGCATAAATACCACCATTTCAAAACAATAAATATAAATATTAATAATAATACCAGATACATTTCTTTCTTTTGTAGTCTAGTAGTACTGACTGAAGTGTAAGGGTGGTGCACTACTACTATATATTTTCAGTTCTTCTAAAATGTATTTTAAATTAGTAGTACTGTACTTTACTTACTACTTCTAACTTTATATAACTCACTCTATGCTACTACTACAAATGAAGGAGTTCAATTCCGTGAACCCCTGGAGACTGAGCAACTACGAAACCTCTCGTCTAACCGTGCCAGCAGTGAAACGCACAGCCATCTTTGATTTACTAACATTTGCAACGCAAACGGAACCTAATACGTAGTGACATAGTTACGCACTAACATTTAGTGGAACGTAACTCCATTTTGGAATAATAATTTGTATTGTATTAATACGAACGCCGCTGCAAATGTCTAACACGTCAATTAAATGACGAAACAATAGTCTGATCATAAGCTACACCTACTAGAGACCACGCTAGCTAATGCTTGTTCAGCAGTTTGTAAATTGTTTGTTCAGCAAAAGCCAGAACTCATGTGTGAAAGATAAGAACTGTAAAGTGTATAAATGTTTGCTCCTAAGGGGGCGTGGCATGCAGTTGTACTAAGCCGTTGTCTTAGCTGCATCTTGCTGGCAATAAAGGTCTATCTTTACGGATCAGTTGTCTGGGCCTCCTTACTGACAAAAAGAGACGGTTACATTTGGCGAGCCAGCCAGGAGGTACCGGAGACGCTATTTTAGCTCTCCAGAAGCTCCGGTAGTTTGGTGGCGGAGCGATCCCCCAGACGCACCTGGTGAGTGGCCACCGCTGAGTTCAGCGATCAGGTTTCTGAGGGGACCGTTCCACAGAAAATCTGCTGAGACCTCTGGGTTGATGATCCGGGAAGAAGGCTTTCGTGACGATCGGAAGACCCCTGCAGGCGAGTATTAAGGGAATAAGGGAAAGAGTAAAGAATAGATAAGAAAATAACCGGTCCATCCCCGGCGGACCGAGGGGGCTTTGATCACACCCCGCGCAGTGTGCTAGTAGGAATTCCGTTCCGAAGACCACGCGCATAAAAAGGAAAAAATATAAGTGAAGTATATGATAGTGGGAATAGGTTTCTTGTTGTGTGAAAGAGAGTGAATGGCCTCGCAGTTCTAGGCTGGGCTGACCGCGTCCTAGTCGGGGCGATTGTGAACCTTTTGTGTCTGACGGATACGGACCCCTTACCTATCCGTCTTCCCTTCCCTCCTTTGTCTGTGATTCTATCCTAATGGGAGGGGGCTATTCAACTCCGCTAAAAGTCATGACGAAGCACTATAGTGAAGTGTTCGATAAACGGAAGTGTACGAAACCCGGAATGATTCAGCGATGTACCCATAGGTGGCCCAGTTTGTGTGTAAACTGGCCTCCGGCAGGAACTTTCAATTTCCAAACGGCCACAAAGGTCCTGCACATAGCTCTGAAAGAAGGGAATCCGGGTTGCCCTGAGGATATACCGTACATAACTGCATGGATTGCAGTTATTGAAAATCCTCCGTCGTGGGCAAAGAAGTTAGTGGAGGGAGCCGCCCTTGTAATGGTAGCTCAAGTACACAAAATGGGAGACCGGAAGTCCCCAAACCGGAAGAGAAGGGGAAAGGCGGCCATATTGGGAACATAAGAGCATGCGTCATCTGAGGCGGCCATATTTGTAGTGCAAGGAAACTCAAAGACTTCAGAAAAAAAAATTAAACCCTTGCCGCCTGCAGCACTGCCCGACGCTGAACAAATCCTGCCGCCGCCATATGCCCCTAGTTGTCCCTTGTTGTACCCCGCGCCACCAAGTCCCCCTGTCTTTCCCCAAGCACAAGCCGATCCTGGCATAGCAGCGGTGCCTGAAGTACAGCCTGAAGCGGCGACCGCAAAAGTTGAAAGCGGCAGCGAGTCGTCCGCAGCAGACAGAACTCGCAGTAAAACCCAAGCCGCAGCAAGTTTGCAACTACCGATCCGGGAAACATCTACTGTAGTTCCCGTAGTTCCGACTGAAGGAAACGAACATCGCACTACGCAAACAATAAAGTTATACACCTACATACCTTTTACATCCAGTGATCTCTTTAACTGGAAACAGCTTGGCCCTTCTTACGCTGATAAACCAGAGCAAATGATAGATTTTTTGCGAGGCATTTTTGCAGCCCATAATCCCAACTGGGCTGACATCCGCCATTTAGCCTCCATTCTTTTTACCACTGAAGAACGCCGACAGATACAATTAAACCTGGAAGAGGCAGCCCGATTAGGAGCCGGGTCAGACGGACGTCCCGAGGACGCAATGAGAGACTTAGCCCCGACTGCAGATCCCAACTGGGATTTCCAGACCGCGGCAGGACGGGAGCGCATCGCCGCCTATCAGACCGCGTTTCTTGAAGCTTTAAAGAAAGGAAAGCAGAAAGTCGTAAACATGGGAAAAATCCAAGACGTAGTGCAAAAGAGAGATGAGTCCCCCGGACACTTTTTGGAGCGATTGATGGACGCGTACCGCCAATACAGTCCATTTGATCCCGAGGACCCCAAACATCAATCCATCATTGTGATGAGCTTTGTTGGGCAATCCTGCCCAGACATTCGCCGGAAGTTGCAGAAGCAGGAGGGGTTTGAAGGAATGACTATCAGCCAATTAAAGGCAATGGCTGATAAAGTCTATGTAAACCAAGAACCGGACGGAGACAAGAGGGAGAGGAAAGAAACTAGAAAGTTAAGAGAAAGTGTCAGTTTGTTAGCCGCAACGTTGGAAGAAACTAATTTCGGGAATCCGTCCAGGCAGTACTACGGATATCCCGGACCCCGAGGAAGGGGCAGATCGCCCTCTAGAGGGCCGCCAAGAGGACGAGCAAATAGAGGAGGATCGCTAAGAGGCAGAAGAATGCCATTGGGAACCAATCAATGCGCATATTGTAAACAAGAAGGACATTGGAAGTCTGAGTGCCTGGAGGCCCTGCAAGCAAAGCAGGAAGGACATACCCCGTCCAAACCTAAGGAAGCGGAATGGCAGATGGCCGTAGGTGAAACCTCCGGCGAAGACAGTGAAGCATGACTAGACAGGGGAACCCCTCCTGCTGATCCCTTAGTAGAAATAAAAGTAGGGACTGAAACATTCAGAGAATTGCTCGACACAGGGGCGCAAAGATCTGTAATGACCACAGCCATCACCACTCCTACTTCAAAAACCATCTCCATAGTTGGAGCCTCTGGAAAGCCACTAACCGCTCCCTTTCTCAAAAACGACAGGTTACAGTAGGAGGGCAATTAGTGTCCCACCAATTCCTCTACGTCCCGGGGTGCCCAGTGCCACTAATAGGGAGAGATCTCCTGTGTAAATTAAGAGCTACTTTACAATTCGAGTCCACCGGCGAAATCAAGGCATCCTTCGCTGATAATCCCGTCTCTCTCATCTGTCCACTCCAAGAGGAATGGAGACTACATCTCCCTGTCATTGAACGAATCACTAAACATCGATACGAAGATAATACCCCCCTCAACGAACAACGAAGACAACTAATGGATAGCGTGCCTAAAGTATGGTCAGAACAGAATCCGGGAGGACTAGCCGTCGATGCTACCCCCGTGTGGATCGAAATGAAACAGAATGCATATCAGACAATAAGAACAGCGAAGCCAAAAATGAAAACGTGCTGACAGAGAGTTTCTCACTGACCTAACTACAGCTGTATTAGACTGTGAAGCAGGGAATTCTGGTACATGAAGTCCTGTTTGACAGGAGTTTCAGGTTGTCCTCTGTCAGTGTGAAGTCTCCAGTCTCCGCCCACTACAGTAGGAGCAGTTGAAGGACTCGAGGGGCTCAGGAACTGCAAACAGGGCCTGGGAGGCTCAACAGATGCAGAAACAGGGCCTGGGAGGCTCAGGAGATGCAGAAACAGGGCCTGGGAGGCTCAACAGATGCAGAAACAGGGCCGGGGAGGCTCAGGAGATGCAGAAACAGGGCCTGGGAGGCTCAACAGAATCAGAAACAGGGCCTGGGAGGCTCAACAGATGCAGAAACAGGGCCGGGGAGGCTCAGGAGATGCAGAAACAGGGCCTGGGAGGCCGAGCTGTTCCAGGGGCCTGCCTGTGGCTTGCTTGTGTTTACTATTTGGGGCGGCCCCGCCTCCGTAAAGAAAAAGGGAGAAAAAGGACAACTAAAGAGAGGGAAGGAGTATTCGCATTACTCCAGCGCCCCCTAGTGAAGGCGCTGGAGACAAGTAACAATTGGGACAGAGGGAGGAAAGGGGGGGGGGGGTGAGAAAAAAACAAAAAGCCACCAGATGGGACGCGGCCAATGTACTTCGCTCACCACTTACCTTCTCTTCCTGCCGAAGGATGCCTACCTGCCTGGGGACCTGGAGAAGCCCACCGTCCGGGAGGTTACTACAGCTGTCCTGCCAAGAGGCACTTGGATGAGAGCACTGACCGCCTCCGAGAACCCGGCGTCGCGACGAACGCCTGAAATGAGGGGGAATGGGGGGGAGGGGCTGACAGCCTCGAGGTAGGGGGCCCGCAGAATCTGCCAACAGGGCAGGGGATGGGGCAAGGGAAAAGGGGGGGCCGCCGACCAAAATAAGGGAAGGGGAGGGATCCCTACTGGGACCAGGGAAGGGAGGGGGGGCCCCCACCCCTCAACGCTGTGGTCCTTAGCGGGGGGGGGTGAGGGGAGGGGGGAAGGGGACACCCAAAACGTGCACAAAAATAATGGAAAACTGCAACACAAAGAACTTAAATCCTAAGGATTAACTCAAAAGGGGAGGGAGGGGAGGGGAGCAGAGCACTCCATCCACTGCCCACCGGCGGGTGAACTCCTCCAGCCGCCGGGTGGACAGCGCGCTGAAGTGCTCCGCCTGCAACCGGGTGCGCACCGTGGCCCGGAAGAGGACCTCGCAGCTGAGGG